>NC_056751.1:552272709-552350209 GCF_019279795.1 Protopterus annectens | reverse complement strand
CACTTATTTGTAACATTTAAATTATATTTTTCTCTTTTGCTTTTATTTTCTGATAAACTTAATAGTGACTGATTTGTAGTCACTTAAATATTTGTTTTGTCATTTAAATTTATTTTCTCTTTGATGCGGTAGACAGGTAAGCTTGCTTTACCTGCCATGATCCCTTGCTAAGAATAATCTGGCTGGAGAGATAAGAGCATTACATTCAGTATATGGAATAAAGGAAGTGAAGCAGGTGCAGTCAAACAGTACTTCAACATTGTTCGAGCAAACATTCTATGCTTTAGGTGATGTAAGAAGCAAAACAGGTTAAACAAGTACTTCTGCAGGTACTTAGCACATTGCACTGCAAAATGTTGACGTAAATAATACAGTAGTCAGGAATCCAGGTTGAAAATTCCAGGAAATTAAAGTGGCACATGGGTTGTGGAAAACATTATGATACGGTGCTAACAGCAGGAATATAGGCTGCAGAGGTGTACTTGTGTGTAATGCTAAACTGTGAAAGGCTCCTTGAAGGACTATGGACGTACTCTCCCTTGTTTAAGATATCATACTGTTATTCTTTTGCTACACTTTTGTGGTGAATGAGTGAAATAGGAATGAAAGGAGTATGGAAAATATGAAGTTCTCATTAACGGATATGCATATGAAATTGTTTCACCTGTGAACAGGTACCTTAAAGGTGAAGGGTATAGGCTTATAAGCCATTGCTGTTTTCTGATTGAACTTTCCATGACTTTTTACTTTTTATTATTTTATTATTTATTTTACATTTGTTGACCGGGCTAGTCTAACTGGATACATGTCCATTTTCAGTAGAGGCCCAGGGAGAAAAGCTCCAAGCAGAAACAATGACAAAACAAATAAATACAGTATAAAGAAATATTAAAGTGAGTAATGGTACATTTTTTACATAAGGGTGAGGTCAAATTATACAGAGTCCTTTAGTAAATATAAGCTAAGAAAAAAAATACAAAGAGCAAAAATTTGAGAGAGAGCAATGAATAATAATGAATGAGATTTAAAAATATATATATTTTTTTTGGTTCAATAATAGAAGTGACTTGAGTTCTAAAAAGGAAGACCTTTTACAGGTAGACAACATAGAAAAGAGGAGTAGAGAAGTGAAGAGAGAGAGCAAGAAAGAGATATCAGTCAGGGTTGGAACAGGGGCAAAGCCAGTGAGTTTTTAGTTATTCTTTAAGATGCTTCTTATAAAGAAGAGAGGAAGAATGGTTGGAAAGTTCACGAGGGAGATGGTTCCAACTTTTCCCTATGGTGTTGGTAAAAAGTGAGTCTCCAGCTTTGTTGTTGGATTTAATGGAAGAGACTAGGAGTTTATTTGCTGAGCGTAGTGTTGTAAGATTTTTGTAGGGGGTGATGAGGTTGGTGAGGATTGGGGTGTTATTAGGGTAGTAAAGGATCTTTTGGGTGATAATAAGTTGTTGAAAAAGTAGTTGGTTCTCCAGTTCTAACCATCCCAGCTGTTTGAGGTTATGACAGTGATAAGTTCTAAATGGGGAGCCAGTGGCAAATCTGGCTATGTTATTTTAACTGGTGGAAAGTTTGGAGAGGTTGGTTTTAGATAAATTGGTGTATATAGCTGAAGCATAGAACAGGGTGGAGATAAGGTGGGTCTGAGCAATAGTGATTTTGGCTACAGGGGTGAGGAAGGCTTTGATTCTGTAGAGGGTGCCTAGTTTTTTGTTGACAGACTTAATAGTGGAATTAATATGGTCATCATAGCTAAGGTTGTTGTCAATTGTTACCCCCAGTAGACGGGTAGTAGTATCAGGGGATCTTTTGGTTCCATTGTTACAAGTTACTGTGAAGTGCAATTGAGGTGACTTATGAGTAGGAGTACAGAGCAATAGTTTTGTTTTCTTGGGGTTGAGAAGAAGGCAGTGTTTCATGAACCAGTGCTCAACACTGTTAAATACTGTTTAGGTTAGGGACTGGAGAGAGGTTATGGACTTGGCTGAACAAATTAAGGTGGAGTCATCAGCATATTGTATGCAGGTGGCTTGGGTATGTTGGTATGTAGATCATTAATGTACAAAGAGAATAGAAGGGGTCCTAAGATAGAGCCTTGTGGTACTCCAATGTTCATAGGGAGGGATGAAGAAAGATTATTTTCCCAAAATACTGCTTGTTGTCTATTATCTAGATAGGATTTAAACCATTGTAAAGTTTGAGGATGAAGTGATTGAGCTTTTAGAATGTCAATAAGTATGTGATGGTTCACCATATCAAAGGCTTTTGAGAGGTCAATGAATAATGCTGAGGAAAAAGTGTTGTTTCGATTTTTGTTAATGGTGTCAGAGAAGGATAGCAGGGCAGTTGTTGTGCTATGGTAAGGCCTAAAACCATGCTGGCAGTTGGCAAGTAAATTATTTTGCAGCAGGTGGTCGAGCAGTTGTCTGTGTATACATTTTTCCATTATTTTAGCTAATGGAGAGAGTAAGGCGATAGGCCGAAAGTTGGAGAGTTCTGAAGATGGGCCGCCTTTATGTAAGGGGATTATGTGGGAAACCTTCCATAATGAAGGGATTTTGCTTTCTAAAATTGTTCTATTTATAATGATGGATATGGGATAGGCAATGGATTTAGCTGCAATTTGCAGGTATTCAGCTGGAAGACCGTCAGCAGAAGGGGTACATGGCTTAGGTTTTTGAAGGAGTTTGCAAATGAGGGATGTAGGTACAGGTTGTGGAAGAAAGGTTGGTGATGGAGTATTAGTGATATTTAGTGGGGGACTGGTTGTGGATGGTAAAGTATTAGCTAGGGATAGAATGGCATCAGTAAAATAGTTATTAAAAGCGTCAGGAATTTGGTTAGAGTTATTTTGGTCGAATCCTGAAGGGGTAGGAGTTTTAGAGTGCCCAGGTTGAAGAAGCTTGTTAATGCCAGACCAGAATTTTTGTGGATGTTGATGGTGGGTTTGTTGTAGGTGGAGGTAATAGTCTTTTTTGTCTTTGAGAATGTCTTTCTTGGTGGCATTTCTTAACTGCTTAAAGTAGAGGTGGTCTGTTGGGTTTCTGGAGGTTCTCCATTTGGCCCAAATTTTATTTCTGAGGAGGATCTTTTGTCTAGTTTGCTTTGTGAGCCAGGGGGCAGTTTTAGTCCTTATTCTGGATGAGTGATAGGGGGCGTAGTAGTCAAGGGTTTGAAGAAATTTGGTATTAAAGTAGGTTACTGCTTCATCAAGTTCAAGATGAAACAATGGTGACCAGTTGCATCTTTTAAGTTCATTTTGGAAACTGTCAGGGTTAAAAAATTTCTTGGAACGGGAGGTTTTAAAAATATTGGTGTTGGGGATGTAATTCTTTTGTTTGATATAGGTTAACATGTGGTCACTGATATCATCTGGAAGGGTACCTGGTTTATAAGAGTCAAGGTGACTGTTTAGAAGGATCCAGTCAAGGATGGTTTCTTTACTGTTTGATTTGTGGATTACAGGTAGCCCAGTCTATATTAAAGTCACCTAACACAATGGTTTCTTGGGGTAGGTGGATAGAGAGGTAACTAAGTATTTTTTCAAGAGTATAGATGTTATTTCCTGGGGGCAGATAGGTGCAGATTAGATAGATAGATTTGGAGCTATTTATTTGTAGCTTTGCAGTAAGGGTTCCAGAATTAGTTTCTGAGGGTAGGGGCAATTTGAAGGGTGAAAGTTGGAGTTCAGATTAATACAAAATGGCTACCCCTCCACCCTTTTTGTTTATCCGGTCACATCTCAGGATGCTGTATCCAGGAGGGGTGATCGCATGGTCCAGAGTTGAGGGCTTTAGCAGTGTCTCTGAAATGCAGCATATATCAAATAAGTGCACATCTAAGAGTGCATGTAGGTGGGTGATTTTATTATTAATGCTACGGATGTTGAGGTGAGCTATCAGGAGGGAGTTGGATGATCTATTTAGGGTGGAGATAGCTGGAGTAGTTAGGTTGGGTGGGTTATTGGTAATATCAGTGTTGGGGCCAGGGTTAGGATGAATATCGCCATCTAGTAGTGGGTGAGGCTGTGGATATTGAACAAGTTTAAGGATTTTGTAATAGTAGTTTGGGTTTTTTTTTTATAAGTAAGTAAGTAATATGGGTAGATCTATGGTACTTTGGAAGTACATAGATGGAGGTAGAGGTTATGTTACTATGGTTGAGGGAGTTAATGAGAGAAACAGGTAAAGTTTCTTGGTAGGGTTGGCGATGTCCAGGAAGGGAAAAGTGTTCAAAGGAGGTTAGTGTGTATGGTATTGTAAGAGAAGCAAGAGTTGTAATTAAGAGTAGCAGGTTAGTATGATAATACTTAAGTGTTGGGTCCATTTGGTTGTGTAGGTAAGGTGTTGGAGTTTGTTGAGTGAAGGAGAGAAATAGAATAAGGGAAAGGAGGGAGAAGGAGAAAAGTGCAGTATGAGGAAGAGAAGGTTAATGGTAGAAGAGTACAGTTAAATGAAATAAATGTGGTTTAAGAGGGAAAAAACTTTTTCTTTTTAAGCCTTTGTGGATGCATTCAGACCAATAAAATCAACCTCCCCAGCTGTGGATATACATGTTGAAGCCTTCTTATGACCCTGTCAACATAGTATTAGTTGACTGTTTGGTTGCACTTTAAAAACAGATGATCTTTAAACCCAGCTGATGTTCATAACTATTAGGGTATCATCCAAACTAAAGAGTAAAATGGTCAACAGACAAAACAGTTAGAAAGAACTACAAGAAAACCTGGCCAAGCTAGTTTTCATTGTATGATACCTTAAGTGTTCAGCTATATGGCTTCTGAATGTCCATTACTTTTTACTTTTTCTTTTTAAGTCTTTGTGGGAACATTCAGGGCAATAAAGCCAAACCTGATAACTGTGGACATGCATGTTTCAGCCTTCATATGACCTCGTCAGTACAGCATAAGTGGACTGTTTGGCTGTACTTTAGAAACACAGGGTCTTTAAACCCAGCTGATGTCCATAACAATTAAGGTATCTGCAAAAAATCCCAACTAACACCCAAACCAAGAGTAAAAAGGTCACATAGACAAACCAATTAGTACAAACCATAAGAAAAGACTGTATTTCTAGTATTATTAAAGAGCAATGTATTAGAGTCACAAGAATGACTTATAAAAAAAGGCATGCTGGAAGATGAGATGGAAAAACATGTTCATAGCTGGAGGTTACCCTAAATGATGTGAAAATACCTCTACTGAGATTAAAGAATGGCGTAGAAGATATAACCCTTTATTAGGAGAAGGGCCTGTTTGTGGAGTGGATACTACTAAAACAGATGTTGAGTGTGCAAATAGTTATGGAAGGATTTTGGTTATTAAACACTCCAGCTGTTCAAACAGTATGAAAAGAATAGTTAAAAACAGCTGGTATATAGTTAATGTGATTGCACCTTTCTTATCAGTTATATGTGTGGAACCACATTTTATTTATAAAATGGCAAAACATATTAAAGGACTTTTTGAGAAAAGTAAAATGAACTTGCATAGCATGTTTAATGCAGGCAGGAAGATGATGAGATATGGTAGCAGTAGCTACTGTAGTGAAATTTTATTAGAAGTATGATAATGTGAGGAATTGTCAGCTATGCTAGGATAACTAGGGCAGTGGATGTGTAACATATGCCAGCACAGCTAGCTGAAATTTTGTAAAGAATTATGTATTTGTAAATCAAACTGATTTGTACACATGCTTGTGTTGAAAAATATATTTGTAAACCTGTTTGTGTTAAAATGTACCAACAGTGTGGCCTGATGAACAGAAAAAGAAATGTGTACATGTATTATTGTAACTATTTACACGCATATGTTTTAACAGAGGATAGTGGAAGAGAAGAGGTTACTCTCAATCCACCTAACTTTGAAAATGTTCTGAAATTAAATTACTGGGCCTAGGCTATAAAGATGTTATCTCACACTTTTAAATGAAGCCAGAGATGCAATGTCTGTAAGAAGCATGGTTTCTTGGTCTCTGTAGGAAGAACATAATTGTTAAAATTATTTCACAGCTTCCAGATGTTGCAATAAACTTTAGCAAAGCTTGAGATATGTATTTTAACAAGTATGTGCTAAATAGTGGAAGCTTCTAGTGATGGGGGTAGTGTGGGAAACAGAAATCAGATGACCAGATGTATGTGATGTCATTCTGTAATCTAGGACAAAATGATGTTTTAATATTAGAGGAGAGAGAAGTCTCAAAGCAGTCTGTTTTTGGAACCTGACAAAGAAGGACCCCTCACCTACTTCATCTTGCCTCACCTTTATTAAGTGAACCAGGGAATAGTAATTCTTTAGATCAGTCAGGAAAATATAGTGAGATTAGTTAAGTACTGTTTTTCATTATCTCTGTGAATCTATTCATTTGTGTTATTTTAATAGTTCCTGTGATTAAAACTCTGGTGTTTATTGTAAAAAGATATTTCATATTTGTATGTTTTTATTATTAAACATATTTAAACTTTTCATTGTGGGTGGTCCTTTAGAGAATTTTTTAACCTTTGAAAGTACTCGTATCCATTTTGTGACTCTGTGGCCACTCCTGAAAGCCTTACTGCATTGGCAAAACACTATCATTTGTATTAATATTAATTTCCCTTGGTATAATTGGGTATCATTCTTAGACCCTTAGAGTATCTGGCTTTGGAGTGTCTGGTGGCAGTAACTATCTTATAGTCTGGGCAGAAGGGGGCATAGCTAGAAAATCTGTGCCAGCTTTTCCCAGGTGTGTGTGTGTGTGTATGAATCAAATCTCCAAGAGTATGTGTGTGTGTGTGTCAGCTGCTTGGAGCAGGGACATGAAGCACTGGTTTCACAGACAGTGTGATGGAGGACTTGGCTTGGACAATCGGCTGGGACTCAACTCCATAGCTTTGCCAGTGGGGAGTCTTATTGGGGACCTGGAGGGAGAGAGAGAGAGAAATCCAGACCTCAGACTGAGTGTGTTCCCTGTGTGCTCTTAAGGGAAATTCTGCTTGATATAGAGATCTGCCTCTGGAAATACTGTGTGTATCTATTTTTGTTCCAAGTGAATGTCCCTCTCCAGTGTCAGTGATGAGGATTCAGGTTCTTTTATCACTGGGGATGGGGGTGTCACAAAGAGAGAGAATATTCTTAGGTCAAAATAATGAAGTGATGATTAAATTGAAAAGCAGAACTTGTCTCTAGAAGAGTACTATATATTGCTAAATGCTCTTCGTATGTAGCTTTTTACAAAGGGAAAATGGATAGAAGATTAAGGTAAAGAATTTATGAGCACAAGTATGATATGAAAATACAAATATTACTAATGCTTTATACATTCTACAACTTGTGCCAACTATAAGTTCGCTATTATAGATACAGTTGAAATTAATTCTAGGAGTGTTTCTTTAGAAACTAGACCTGAATACAAATAGTTATATTGGTAGCTGAAGTTAAATGCAATTGCACCCCCTGGTATAAATGAGAATGTTTCCGTTGCACCAGTTTTAAATTTGAGAGCTGCAAAGCTGTAATGTTTGTAAATTTTTTTTAATTATTATTCTTTATAAGAATTCATTTACATATGCATTTTTATAGTTTACATTTTTATAATTCATACATCTTTAAAGGTTACACGTGTACCTTTGGAACAAAGGTTATAGGGATTTAAAAGGCGGGTGTCTCCTTTAAGTATTCTTGCATACTTAGCGCTCTGCTCATTTAAGTATTGTTTGAGTTTCAATCACTAAATCATTCAATTAATTCTGTATGTGTAGTTATAAAACTGCTACTATTGAGTGTCATTCAGTTCTGAAGTCTTTTGTTGTAAAAAAAAAAAAATGTTTTAGTTGTTAGATGTTAAACCTGTTTTCATATGTGTATTATGATTTTATTTATGCGGCTATTAAAAGTTTACATTTATATTTCTATTAGTTCCCTTTTTCTGGGTCATTTTTTTAGCACACTTATTTTGATTATATGTGCATGAAGTATGTCTGACATGCATATGTGCCTTATGCATGTCTGATGTGCATATGTGCATTACACACATCTGATGTGCACTACCAAAAGCCATGTTTTAAGCAAATAATCCCTGCTGCAGGAGATGACTTATTTAAACAGTGACTGACAGCTTCACTATTCATTGGCTTGAGATGTATAATAGTTCTGACACCTCTCAGCTCTTTTTGTCAGCTGAAAGTATGTGACAGATAAATTCCTTTACATTTTTTTTTGGTTCCATAATATTTTAGTCTTTCACACATCAAATTCAGATTCAGTATATCTTGATGAGGAACTGTTGTAAACATGAGGAAGTGTCTTTAACCACAGAACCCATGCATCTGAAGTAATGGACTCAGTTTGTACTGTCAATGTGACACAAACAGGGAGTAAGATATGGACAGACTCAGTTTTTGGTTGTACTTATGGACTTCTAATGTCACAGTGCTGATCTTAGGCGGCTACTTTTCCTACTTTCTTAAATCTTGTGTGTTCATAGGTGTGTACTAGGCTAATAGCCCTGGAGCCTTTACAAGCATAGTCCATAGGATTACCCTAGCATTTTGCCACCTGAACTTACTTCCTAGTGGCTCTGTCGAGTAGAGCCACTGGAGTGATCCCCGAGATGAATTTTCTGTTTCCCATCTACTCATCAAGATTTCTGTTGAAGATGGCCAGAGAGGTGCTCTGCTTGACATGTATGAGAAGTATATTCCATAGCATGGGCAGTCTCTAGGATATGAGCCTGTCCTTCCAGGTTGTTCTGTTGACTGTGGTAATGAGGTTGAGGTCTCTGGAGCTTGTGGTGCACAGGAATTAGGATTGAAGATACTCTTCTAGAAAAAGGACTGCTGCAGTGATATTTTCATGTCTGGGTACAGTGATGGCACTAGATCTTCACACGTGTCTTGTTTCTCTGCTGAAAACTAGAAATAATTTTATTTATTTATTTATTTCACATTTGTTAACCCGGTTAGTCCAACTGAGTTTGCAAACAAACCCATTTTCAGTGGAGAACTGAGGAGAAAAGCCCCAGCAAACATAAGTAAAGATAAAATGACAATGTACAAATATTAAATAACAATCGCAGTACAAACAATTGTAAAAAAGAAAAGGTTATTAACTATTTGCATTGTATTGATAGTAAGCAACCCATTTTCAGTGGAGATCCAAGGGGAAAGAGCCCCAGCAAACATAAGCAAAGATAAACATACAGGAGAAAAACTATTAAAAATAACAATGCAAATACGAAATTAATTATAAAGAGAAAAACAAAAGAAAAAAATTATGAACATATAAGAGTAAAAACAAAAGAATAATTTTTGTTCAAAAGAAGGAAAATGTACAGATATTGATAGGAAGTGGGGGGAAATATAAATAGTGTGGCAAATGGGAGGAGGGAGAGAAAGGGAGGGGGCTATAGTAGTAGAGCTGAGGGTTTAGGAGGTTAGTTTAAGCAGAAGTTACTAACAGAGAGAGAAAGTTAGGAGATACAAACAGGTTATACAGTAGGACAGACTAAGACTACGTGTGGTCAAGGCATAATAATGAAAAGAAATGTGTGAGTGTGGCACATGTATAAACACACACACACACGCAAGCTTTGCAAGTAGTCTTGGCTTTCTATATTCACCACAACAGCTCAGACAATATCAGGCCTATTTTATATTGCCCATATCTTTAGCTGCTGATTTAGAGGAAGTGTTTTGTCAGAAACAAATCCTGACAGAGACTTTTTTTTTGTTTTACTCTGTCTTCTCAGTCCAAAAACTCGGCAAAAAGCTTTAGATGCGTGTTCATTGAGTCAGGCTTGGAAACGTAGCATATGATTCACAGTTTAGCCTCCCTTGTAACCAGAGTAAATGACATATAGACATGGTTGTATAGCCAGTTGTAAGCGTGTAGCTATCTCTTGTATTCTGTGGCTTGCAGTGCAGCAGCTGTGTTGCAGAGGGTGCCAGTGAGTTAGCCATAATGCTTTTAGTCAATGTCAACCTTCTTATGTGAATGAAAGAAGGCATCAGTAGGCTTCAATTGTCACGTTGCAATGTCTCTGAAGCATCCAGTAGGAGGTGGAACTGATAAAACCCAAATTTCCAGGGTTGTTAGCAAATGATAGATAATATTTGGGGAATTAGGAGGAGCCAATTCATGAACTTGTGTCATCCACTAGAGATTCTTTCCAGAATGTAAACTTTCTGGAAGGGATTCAGCAAAGTATCCTTATACATCCACACCCACCTAAGACTGGTACTGTGACTTTGTGTTCCTTGTGAAATTCATATGGAAATAAAGAAAATGAAGACAAGACGGTCACTTTTCATCTTCTTTTCAAAGGCTAAATTGATGCTGGTAGTTGACATCCATCTTTGAATGAATAGGAATAGTCATCAGTAAGCAAACATATCTCAATATGGGCATCACTTTACCAACCCACATCTGCTTTAGCGCTGGTGTAACACTGTTGCAGTACTGCTATTTAAGGAAGAAAAGGTAATGATATCAGTACACAGTAGCTGTGATTAGAACTTGGCCACGTGGCAGTCTGTGTCAGGCCATGGCCAGCATATTGTTGCAGATAGGATGCATTCCATAACTAGGGGTTAAATTCTGCTTCATGAGCCTATCTGAAGAGTGTCTTCTTTCAAAGATGCTGAAGGGTGCTGGGCAACTGCCAGTGCTAATATTGAACTGCTGTCTTGTCTAAAAGTGGTAGCATCTGTGGATTCCCGTGGTTAACCCTCTCCACAGAAGACAAAACCAGTGAAAGTATGGTAATGCTTTTTGTTCTGGGTGTCAATCCCTTGGATGAATTCTTAAGAACTAGTAATATTGATGCCAGGGAGAGGATTACCATTTTTTGAACAATATAGGTGATTTAGTTTTTTCTATGTAGTGAATAGTTTCCATTTCCAAACCTGCAGAAGACTGCAAACATTTTATTTATTTATTTATTTGCATGAGAGGTTTCTAGCATTTTCTTCTGGCATTTTGCATGAGAGGCCTCGAATTCCCTACTGGCATTGTTTAGTAATGTGGTCAGAGTTCTTACAGGCTTCTCAGTTAATTGGCTCTGTTTGCACTGACTGTCACTCAGACAAAACCAGTGAGTGACAATCTGTGAGGTTTGTTCCCCACAGTGACCAACTTGTTAGGGTTAGCACCTGTTACTAAGGTGGTGCAGGCGTGCTGCCCCTTCCCCCAACCCTAACTGTGCACCTTGCTTTAATACCATACCTTAATAAAACCTTCCTATAACACTGTCACTATTCAGATGAATTTGAGGCTAGTGTTATGAGGGGTTTTAGTGTTAATATCGGGAGAGGAAATCGTTTTCCTTTCTCAATATTTTTTAGTTTTGATATTTGTTGCATTTGGTATTCTGTATGTCCAAACTATTTTTGTTGGAGTTTTCAGTTCAACATTAAATACATTTGATCATCTAGACTAGAACCATATATTTTTATAGATAGAGGGGTGCCACAATGGTGCAGCGGTTAGCATTGTCACCTCACAGCAAGAGGTTGTCCTTTTCGATTCATGGCTGGGGTGCCTTCTTTGTGGTGTCTGCATGCCCTCCCTGCATTCACATGGGTTTCTTCTGGGTACTCGGTTTCCTCCCACATTCCAAAGACATTCATCTGGAGCATTTCTCCCCAGGCTTCATCTGAAAATGGGCTCTGTCCCAGTCAGACTTTCTTGGTAAACAAATGTTAAATAAAATAAAAACAGATAAATAGACATACATGCAGTGTGCCCAGAGAACAGTTCATTAGTGTTCATTGTGGATGTTATTGATGTGGTGGTATTCCTTGACATGAGGCTTATGGAGAAAAATTCAACAAAACTGGCTTAAAAGCATGCATGAAGATTCATGCAAGGGTGCATGCCTCAATGATGTTATTCAGCAGAATTTCAAAGCAATCAGATTTCTGCTAAACAAACAAAAAAAAAAAAAATAACCAACTCAGTTTAAGGCCCATTCATCTAGACTGAACTTGATGGCAAAAATGGTATACTCATCTAATTTTAACAGCTTTTGTGACTAAAAAAATGAAAACAATGCTTAACTGCTGATGTAGTGGATGAGTTATTCAAAGGACTACCAATCACTAGGCTACTAAAGAAAGGCTCATCGAGCATGGAAAAATGAGAATCATGTCCTGGTTTGGAAATCCTAAAATGTATTTAAATATGCTTAGCATTTTTATCGGGCTTTCCCACTTTTTCTTTAGCGAAGGTTCAAACAGGGAACCCCAACCTCTGTTTTTTAGCTAGTAAGAGATCGTGGATTAGCCTTAGCAAATAGAAAGCAGTTAATTTTATATCCTTTCATACTTTTGTTACAGGGAATGTGCCACTAATTAAAAATGTACTAATTTGTGAAGACTTAGTTTAATTGAATATCATATTTTGTGTACATCTCGTCCACTGTAATGTTGGTAGAAAAAGTGGGCATAAAATGCTTCCCATTTCACAGAATGGGGCTCACTCTTTCAAATCGCTAGCTAAATGGTAGATTATAGAGTAGAACATCGGACATCTTAATCTGAAGACAATAAGTACAACACTGTGGTATAAAATTACTAGTACTTTAAATACATTAAATGATTAAAATGGGAACAATTAATTTACCACTGTATAAAGGGATCATTTTAAATGTGAATAAAATGTAAAATTCTTAAAGGGTAAACTTTTAAACATATATTTATCATTTATCCAGTTTATAAGGAACTAGTCTGTAAAGCATCATACTGTATATGATTATTTAAAACAAAAAAATGTTGATTATGTATACTGACACATTTATTTCTGAAATATTGAAGTATATAACAACTAATATGTGGAACAGATATGGCAGAACTCTGGGAACTACAGATATCAATAGTCATGAAAGAGAAATGTGACAGTTACAAAGAAAGCTGGGTATCATATGCAGTAGTTTAAATTGTTGAAAAATTAGCTCTTGAAATAGGGTAAGATCTGTTAAAAAATGTCTTAACAGGGGCAGTCAACTGATAACAGAAGGAAGGGTACTATCCACATTACATCTGTTATGGCATAAAGACACTGGGTCCCACAAGGTCTGTAGGCCAGTGGGAGTGGATATGCCTTCCTTTCATGAGAAGAGGATGACCATGAGAACACCACTGCTTACATATGCAATCTTTGCTAGAGGCCAAGGGACAAACAGAGCAGTAAGGTACAAAGAGGAAGCCAGCAGCTATCTTTAAGGGTGAAGTACATCATGAAGTCCAGCAGATAGCCTTAAATGTAACATACATTGACACGTTCCTCACTGATTCCCAGGGACACATCAGGATATCCAGCAGATATCCTTAAATGTGAAGCACTCATTGACACATTCCACACTTGGTGCCAGGGGCATATCAGGAATTTCAACAAGTGTCATTAAATCTGAAGCATTCATTGACGCATTCCATGCTGACTCTCAGAGGTACATCAGGTTATCCATCAGACATCCTTAAATTTGAAGTATTCATTGACACATTCCACACTGTCTCTCAGAGGTACATCAGGGTATCCAGCAGATATCCTTAAATCTAAAACATACATTGGCACATTCCACACTAATTGCCAGGGGCACAGTTGTCATATTGCTTTAAAGTTCAGTTATGCTTTAGTACATATTAGGCCTTCCAGCAGTCTAGCACTTTCCGTGTTGTTTCCACATGGCACTGCTTCCCAAACTGACTCTTATAGATGCCTTCTGTGGAGATGATTGTTAATTATGTTATACAAATATTAATTATGTTATACAAATATACTAAATTAAAAGACCTAGACTGTTACTTCTTCCTCCTCTTCTTCTTCTTTCGGCTTTTCCCGGTTAGGGGTTGCCACAGCAGATCACCTGTCTGCTCATGATTGGCAGTGGAGTTTTACAGTGTCGAGTTGCCAGACTGGTGCCCAACCTTCCACAGAAAACACATAAAAACTTGCTTAAGGTTTTTAATCAATGTGGTTTAGATGTTATTAAACTAATAATGGAAGAGAATGAAAGAAATATTAAGAGCCTGACTAAGGACATTGATGAATTGGATGATGCTATTAAAAATGACCTAATATTTAGTATAAAGGAAGAGAAACAACAATATTATAATATTAGGCATGAAATTGATGAAAAATGTAATGTGGTTATGCAACGTAAAATAGGAAAACTACACAGGGACATCAATGAATATGAAAATGGGACTAACTATCCAGAACCTAATTTGTCTAAAAAGAATGTGAATAATTTTGCTAACAATAGGAAATGGAATAAACCCATTCACAGTCACTCAGATTTTCAGGATAATTTTACCTATGACCAAGAGTTTCCTCCCTTAGTAAGGGAAACAGAAGAAGTATATAAGCCTCATAATTATAAGGAAAATTTTTACAGGAGGGGGGGGAGAAGGGGGAGGGGGAGGTATTGATTAACACCCTCTCTTCAAATAGCTTGATTTTTGATAGAAATGAAGTAAGTGATATTAATGTTGTAAATAAGGTTATTCATACATATAAGGACTTTTCAATTTATAATTATGGTAATTTTGAGGTTAAGGTTAACCACTTCAAATTACTTAGTAAAGGTTTTAAATTTATTCCTAGTTCAAAGGGTGACACCGCCACCACAATTCTGGACACCAAGTTGTTTATGCGAAGAATAAATTTGAGTGTTTTGGCAAGTAGTAATGGTTATATTAGTGACAATAGAGTTACTAGATTGAAAAGAAATCTACTTTTAATCCACCTTTGTTACCTCAGTTACGAAATTTTGAAAGAATTCTGGAAGAAGGTATTAGATCTGAACATAAAAATCATAATGGGAAAATTTGCGATAATAACTTAAATAAAGATGAAAAAGAAGCATTAATAGAATTAATTAATGAGGACACGATCAGAGTGATGAAACCTGATAAGGGGGTGTGTCATCATGGACAATATAATTTATGAGGGAAAGATGAACATGATATTAAGAGATGAAACTAAATATTCAGTAGTCTCTAGAAATGAGGTAAATGTGGCATATTTTCGAATAGATAACATGCTGAATGATTTTGTGCTAGAAAAGTGTTGAAACCTGAATTACACAGGTTTCTAACAGTTACAAAACCTAAGATGGCCACTATGTTCGGAATCCCGAAAGTCCATAAAAATGTGATGGACCCACCCTTAAGACCTATAGTTACTGCAGGAGGGTCCAAAACAGAACCCCTAGCAAAATATATAGATATCACAACTAAACATATTTGGACAAGTAATAAAGTAATACTCAAAGACTCATGGGATTTTTTAAAACAATTAACACCTGAATGTTATAGTAACGACCTAATATTTATAACTATAGATATAGTGGATCTTTTCTCCTGCATACCACATATTAGTGGAATGAAGTGGTTTGAGGAATGTGTATTCTTGGACAAAACTATGACACAAGAAGACAAGATTTTATCAGTGGCACTCATGGACACCGTCCTAAAATATAATTTTTTGTTATTTGATGGAGAATATTTTCAACAGAGGACTGGGTCCATGGGTGCAGCATGTGCACCAACATTTGCTAATATAGTCTTGTCCAAATGGGAAGAAAAATACATATTAAAATCAGAGTTTAGGAAGGAATGGATCCTGTATAAAAGATTCCTAGACGACATAGTTATTTTTTGGATAGGGGGGTATGAAAGATTTAACGAATTTCTAGAATATATTGGGAAAACCACTAACTTCCTTAAATTTACATATAATATGAACTATGAGGTTCTACAATATTTAGACATTGAATTGGTTAAAAATAACATGTCGAAGTCTTTTTCATCCAGGGTATATAGGAAAAAAACTTACGTTAATTCCTATTTACATTATGAAAGTGCGCATCCCCTACACTGCAAGCGTAATATAGTTAAAGGGCAGTTTGTTAGGGGATCAAGGATGACTACCCTGGATGAAGACTTTTTGGTTGAATGTAACACTCTGCAAAAAATGTTCATAGAAAGGGGATATCCAGAGAAATTTGTAAATGACATTAGAAGGGAAGTGGAAATTGGTAGGGCAGACAGATTCAAACCAATTATGGGTAGAATGGACTTTAAAACAATAAGAGAAGAAAGTAAGGATAGGGTGACTGAGGTTAATCAGTACCATAAAAATCTCATAATTGAGTATAACAGTTATAACATGGGAATAAGAAACATTTTAAGTAAAGAATGGGACAAATTTGCTGCTTTAACGGATATAGAAGGAATTAATTGTTTTAAACCAAAGATTATTTTTAGAAATTCAAGAAGTATAAAAAATATGTTAGAAAACAAAAAGGATATGGAGTATAGGAAGAACGATGTGGAGGGAAAGAAAGTAGGAACGTACAAATGTGGACGGTGTAATCAATGTACATATATCAGTAATAAGAATGAGATATTTATAAATAGTAGAAATATCCTAATTAAGAGTAAAGGTAAATATAGTTGTGATACAAAAGGGGTGGTGTATTTGGCAACGTGTGATAAGTGTCCTTCATATTACGTGGGAAAAACAGAACGAGAACTAAAGAAAAGAATATATGAACACGATTATGATATGCAAAAGGAAAGAGACTAGTGCTTTATTTAAGCATAGCAAAGAATGTAGAGGATGCAAATTTTATTTCTTCGTGTTACAACAGGTGGAAAAGGATAGAAGAGGTGGTATTTGGGAAGAGATTCTGGAGAGTAAGGAATTGTGGTGGCAGGTGTATCTGGAGACTAGTAAAAAACCAGGGATAAATGATTATTTGAGTATATCATCCTTATTAAAAATAAGGGCTAATAAAATTTAGGAGTTTTTAACAAACATAGTAAGTGTTAGGATTTGATGTATGATTTATGTTACTTATTTATGAAATTATATTTAAGCAAAGTATAACGTATATATGAATATTAGTTCAGTTAGTTTTTAAATTCATTTTTGTATAAAGGAAATGGTATTTATTGTGTTTATGGAATGTTATGTGCAATATTGAATCTTGACAGTAGAGGGAGATGTTTCATCATGTTTAAACATGCTAGTAAGCACAAGCACTTTATTTTATAATGGTTGAATTATCGTAACTAATTTAATTTATGTATTTATGTATTGTATTTATATACATTTATAATGTTATAGGTTTTTAATGTATTTAGACATTTTAAATGTTATGCATCATTATTTTATAGTTTATGTTTTAATTCAACATTAATATTAATGAGGCTTGTTGGTTCATAGGTTAATTTTGAATGTGTTTGGGGGCTTTACATTGGTTGGAGGGTTATTAATTTAGTATAAATAGATTAATTAAATGGGAACATATTGTCTGATGAAGTCCAAGTGTTTGGATGAAAACGCTGGGTATTTATTCTGTGTAATTGCGTTAATGTGGATGGTTCGTGGAGCTGGTTATTAAAGACTTGAAGTGGACTCGTGGTTGCAGTTTCCTTTGGCTCGTAGCACTTGTTTGGTGTTTGTTGGTGCTTTCAAGTGCTTTTAGTTGTTTTTGTTCAGTTCGTGAGTTCTTTGGGCTAAGGGAAACTTTTTAAAAGAAGAGAAAAGGACAGCAATGAGTTCGGAAGCATCGGAGGAGCTCGGCCAATCAAGGAAGCTGATTGGACAGTTGACCGAGCTCATAGATCTACTCACTCCCCTTTGCCACAGGATGTTAGGGAGTCAATCCAAGGTTGGTTGCGGTGAACCTGAGTTTGAGGAAGTATGGCAGCATAATGGTCGAAGTAAACGGAAGAGGCAGCTTATGGGCGAAGATGATGACGCCGGCGACTTTTCCGAGGGTTCAGCAACTAATTTCAATCCTTTACTTACTCCAAACATCCTAGGGGTGGAATCTGAAGGGATTGCAGTGACTAATGAGCGTCGAGGAACAGCTGTAGGAGCTCAACGGAAGAAACCAGCTCGTACGGATCTAAGCAAAGGTACTGATTGTTCTAACCATGTCAGTATTAGAGACTGGTTGAACAAGAATATTGACTTTGGTTTTGATTCACATGTTGGTTTGGACAGACAAGAAGGAGAGACTTATGTGGTCAAAATTGACAAGCTTAAAAGCCTTATGACTAGATTTAAAACGCTACATATAGAAAATGCATATTTATCTGAATGCTTAAAAAAGGAAATTGTTCCTAAAGGTTTGCGTATCTGTAAATATCCAAACAATGTCATCAGTGGTTCTATTTTTCATAAAAACTTGCTTAAGGTTTTTAATCAATGTGGTTTAGATGTTATTAAACTAATAATGGAAGAGAATGAAAGAAATATTAAGAGCCTGACTAAGGACATTGATGAATTGGATGATGCTATTAAAAATGACCTAATATTTAGTATAAAGGAAGAGAAACAACAATATTATAATATTAGGCATGAAATTGATGAAAAATGTAATGTGGTTATGCAACGTAAAATAGGAAAACTACACAGGGACATCAATGAATATGAAAATGGGACTAACTATCCAGAACCTAATTTGTCTAAAAAGAATGTGAATAATTTTGCTAACAATAGGAAATGGAATAAACCCATTCACAGTCACTCAGATTTTCAGGATAATTTTACCTATGACCAAGAGTTTCCTCCCTTAGTAAGGGAAACAGAAGAAGTATATAAGCCTCATAATTATAAGGCAAATTTTTACAGGAGGAGAAGGGGGAGGGGGAGGTATTGATTAACACCCTCTCTTCAAATAGCTTGATTTTTGATAGAAATGAAGTAAGTGATATTAATGTTGTAAATAAGGTTATTCATACATATAAGGACTTTTCAATTTATAATTATGGTAATTTTGAGGTTAAGGTTAACCACTTCAAATTACTTAGTAAAGGTTTTAAATTTATTCCTAGTTCAAAGGGTGACACCGCCACCACAATTCTGGACACCAAGTTGTTTATGCGAAGAATAAATTTGAGTGTTTTGGCAAGTAGTAATGGTTATATTAGTGACAATAGAGTTACTAAATTGAAAAAGAAATCTACTTTTAATCCACCTTTGTTACCTCAGTTACGAAATTTTGAAAGAATTCTGGAAGAAGGTATTAGATCTGAACATAAAAATCATAATGGGAAAATTTGCGATAATAACTTAAATAAAGATGAAAAAGAAGCATTAATAGAATTAATTAATGAGGACACGATCAGAGTGATGAAACCTGATAAGGGGGGGGGGTGTCGTCATCATGGACAATATAATTTATGAGGGAAAGATGAACATGATATTAAGAGATGAAACTAAATATTCAGTAGTCTCTAGAAATGAGGTAAATGTGGCATATTTTCGAATAGATAACATGCTGAATGATTTTGTGCTAGAAAAAGTGTTGAAACCTGAATTACACAGGTTTCTAACAGTTACAAAACCTAAGATGGCCACTATGTTCGGAATCCCGAAAGTCCATAAAAATGTGATGGACCCACCCTTAAGACCTATAGTTACTGCAGGAGGGTCCAAAACAGAACCCCTAGCAAAATATATAGATATCACAACTAAACATATTTGGACAAGTAATAAAGTAATACTCAAAGACTCATGGGATTTTTTAAAACAATTAACACCTGAATGTTATAGTAACGACCTAATATTTATAACTATAGATATAGTGGATCTTTTCTCCTGCATACCACATATTAGTGGAATGAAGTGGTTTGAGGAATGTGTATTCTTGGACAAAACTATGACACAAGAAGACAAGATTTTATCAGTGGCACTCATGGACACCGTCCTAAAATATAATTTTTTGTTATTTGATGGAGAATATTTTCAACAGAGGACTGGGGTGTCCATGGGTGCAGCATGTGCACCAACATTTGCTAATATAGTCTTGTCCAAATGGGAAGAAAAATACATATTAAAATCAGAGTTTAGGAAGGAATGGATCCTGTATAAAAGATTCCTAGACGACATAGTTATTTTTTGGATAGGGGGGTATGAAAGATTTAACGAATTTCTAGAATATATTGGGAAAACCACTAACTTCCTTAAATTTACATATAATATGAACTATGAGGTTCTACAATATTTAGACATTGAATTGGTTAAAAATAACATGTCGAAGTCTTTTTCATCCAGGGTATATAGGAAAAAAACTTACGTTAATTCCTATTTACATTATGAAAGTGCGCATCCCCTACACTGCAAGCGTAATATAGTTAAAGGGCAGTTTGTTAGGGGATCAAGGATGACTACCCTGGATGAAGACTTTTTGGTTGAATGTAACACTCTGCAAAAAATGTTCATAGAAAGGGGATACCCAGAGAAATTTGTAAACGACATTAGAAGGGAAGTGGAAATTGGTAGGGCAGACAGATTCAAACCAATTATGGGTAGAATGGACTTTAAAACAATAAGAGAAGAAAGTAAGGATAGGGTGACTGAGGTTAATCAGTACCATAAAAATCTCATAATTGAGTATAACAGTTATAACATGGGAATAAGAAACATTTTAAGTAAAGAATGGGACAAATTTGCTGCTTTAACGGATATAGAAGGAATTAATTGTTTTAAACCAAAGATTATTTTTAGAAATTCAAGAAGTATAAAAAATATGTTAGAAAACAAAAAGGATATGGAGTATAGGAAGAGCGATGTGGAGGGAAAGAAAGTAGGAACATTACAAATGTGGACGGTGTAATCAATGTACATATATCAGTAATAAGAATGAGATATTTATAAATAGTAGAAATATCCTAATTAAGAGTAAAGGTAAATATAGTTGTGATACAAAGGGGTGGTGTATTTGGCAACGTGTGATAAGTGTCCTTCATATTACGTGGGAAAAACAGAGCGAGAACTAAAGAAAAGAATATATGAACACGATATGATATGCAAAAGGGAAAGAGACTAGTGCTTTATTTAAGCATAGCAAAGAATGTAGAGGATGCAAATTTTATTTCTTAGGTGTTACAACAGGTGGAAAAGGATAGAAGAGGTGGTATTTGGGAAGAGATTCTGGAGAGTAAGGAATTGTGGTGGCAGGTGTATCTGGAGACTAGTAAAAAACCAGGGATAAATGATTATTTGAGTATATCATCCTTATTAAAAATAAGGGCTAATAAAATTTAGGAGTTTTTAACAAACATAGTAAGTGTTAGGATTTGATGTATGATTTATGTTACTTATTTATGAAATTATATTTAAGCAAAGTATAACGTATATATGAATATTAGTTCAGTTAGTTTTTAAATTCATTTTTGTATAAAGGAAATGGTATTTATTGTGTTTATGGAATGTTATGTGCAATATTGAATCTTGACAGTAGAGGGAGATGTTTCATCATGTTTAAACATGCTAGTAAGCACAAGCACTTTATTTTATAATGGTTGAATTATCGTAACTAATTTAATTTATGTATTTATGTATTGTATTTATATACATTTATAATGTTATAGGTTTTTAATGTATTTAGACATTTTAAATGTTATGCATACGTATTTTATAGTTTATGTTTTAATTCAACATTAATATTAATGAGGCTTGTTGGTTCATAGGTTAATTTTGAATGTGTTTGGGGGCTTTACATTGGTTGGAGGGTTATTAATTTAGTATAAATAGATTAATTAAATGGGAACATATTGTCTGATGAAGTCCAAGTGTTTGGATGAAAACGCTGGGTATTTATTCTGTGTAATTGCGTTAATGTGGATGGTTCGTGGAGCTGGTTATTAAAGACTTGAAGTGGACTCGTGGTTGCAGTTTCCTTTGGCTCGTAGCACTTGTTTGGTGTTTGTTGGTGCTTTCAAGTGCTTTTAGTTGTTTTTGTTCAGCAAATGATAGATAATATTTGGGGAATTAGGAGGAGCCAATTCATGAACTTGTGTCATCCACTAGAGATTCTTTCCAGAATGTAAACTTTCTGGA
The DNA here is from genome assembly GCF_019279795.1 of Protopterus annectens. Lineage (NCBI taxonomy): Eukaryota > Metazoa > Chordata > Ceratodontiformes > Protopteridae > Protopterus > Protopterus annectens. The sequence goes on along the minus strand of NC_056751.1, from coordinate 552,328,377 downwards.
AGGGATTCAGCAAAGTATCCTTATACATCCACACCCACCTAAGACTGGTACTGTGACTTTGTGTTCCTTGTGAAATTCATATGGAAATAAAGAAAATGAAGACAAGACGGTCACTTTTCATCTTCTTTTCAAAGGCTAAATTGATGCTGGTAGTTGACATCCATCTTTGAATGAATAGGAATAGTCATCAGTAAGCAAACATATCTCAATATGGGCATCACTTTACCAACCCACATCTGCTTTAAGCTGGTGTAACACTGTTGCAGTACTGCTATTTAAGGAAGAAAAGGTAATGATATCAGTACACAGTAGCTGTGATTAGAACTTGGCCACGTGGCAGTCTGTGTCAGGCCATGGCCAGCATATTGTTGCAGATAGGATGCATTCCATAACTAGGGGTTAAATTCTGCTTCATGAGCCTATCTGAAGAGTGTCTTCTTTCAAAGATGCTGAAGGGTGCTGGGCAACTGCCAGTGCTAATATTGAACTGCTGTCTTGTCTAAAAGTGGTAGCATCTGTGGATTCCCGTGGTTAACCCTCTCCACAGAAGACAAAACCAGTGAAAGTATGGTAATGCTTTTTGTTCTGGGTGTCAATCCCTTGGATGAATTCTTAAGAACTAGTAATATTGATGCCAGGGAGAGGATTACCATTTTTTGAACAATATAGGTGATTTAGTTTTTTCTATGTAGTGAATAGTTTCCATTTCCAAACCTGCAGAAGACTGCAAACATTTTATTTATTTATTTATTTGCATGAGAGGTTTCTAGCATTTTCTTCTGGCATTTTGCATGAGAGGCCTCGAATTCCCTACTGGCATTGTTTAGTAATGTGGTCAGAGTTCTTACAGGCTTCTCAGTTAATTGGCTCTGTTTGCACTGACTGTCACTCAGACAAAACCAGTGAGTGACAATCTGTGAGGTTTGTTCCCCACAGTGACCAACTTGTTAGGGTTAGCACCTGTTACTAAGGTGGTGCAGGCGTGCTGCCCCTTCCCCCAACCCTAACTGTGCACCTTGCTTTAATACCATACCTTAATAAAAACCTTCCTATAACACTGTCACTATTCAGATGAATTTGAGGCTAGTGTTATGAGGGGTTTTAGTGTTAATATCGGGAGAGGAAATCGTTTTCCTTTCTCAATATTTTTTAGTTTTGATATTTGTTGCATTTGGTATTCTGTATGTCCAAACTATTTTTGTTGGAGTTTTCAGTTCAACATTAAATACATTTGATCATCTAGACTAGAACCATATATTTTTATAGATAGAGGGGTGCCACAATGGTGCAGCGGTTAGCATTGTCACCTCACAGCAAGAGGTTGTCCTTTTCGATTCATGGCTGGGGTGCCTTCTTTGTGGTGTCTGCATGCCCTCCCTGCATTCACATGGGTTTCTTCTGGGTACTCCGGTTTCCTCCCACATTCCAAAGACATTCATCTGGAGCATTTCTCCCCAGGCTTCATCTGAAAATGGGCTCTGTCCCAGTCAGACTTTCCTGGTAAACAAATGTTAAATAAAATAAAAATAGATAAATAGACATACATGCAGTGTGCCCAGAGAACAGTTCATTAGTGTTCATTGTGGATGTTATTGATGTGGTGGTATTCCTTGACATGAGGCTTATGGAGAAAAATTCAACAAAACTGGCTTAAAAGCATGCATGAAGATTCATGCAAGGGTGCATGCCTCAATGATGTTATTCAGCAGAATTTCAAAGCAATCAGATTTCTGCTAAACAAAAAAACAAAAAAAATAACCAACTCAGTTTAAGGCCCATTCATCTAGACTGAACTTGATGGCAAAAATGGTATACTCATCTAATTTTAACAGCTTTTGTGACTAAAAAAATGAAAACAATGCTTAACTGCTGATGTAGTGGATGAGTTATTCAAAGGACTACCAATCACTAGGCTACTAAAGAAAGGCTCATCGAGCATGGAAAAATGAGAATCATGTCCTGGTTTGGAAATCCTAAAATGTATTTAAATATGCTTAGCATTTTTATCGGGCTTTCCCACGTTTTCTTTAGCGAAGGTTCAAACAGGGAACCCCAACCTCTGTTTTTTAGCTAGTAAGAGATCGTGGATTAGCCTTAGCAAATAGAAAGCAGTTAATTTTATATCCTTTCATACTTTTGTTACAGGGAATGTGCCACTAATTAAAAATGTACTAATTTGTGAAGACTTAGTTTAATTGAATATCATATTTTGTGTACATCTCGTCCACTGTAATGTTGGTAGAAAAAGTGGGCATAAAATGCTTCCCATTTCACAGAATGGGGCTCACTCTTTCAAATCGCTAGCTAAATGGTAGATTATAGAGTAGAACATCGGACATCTTAATCTGAAGACAATAAGTACAACACTGTGGTATAAAATTACTAGTACTTTAAATACATTAAATGATTAAAATGGGAACAATTAATTTACCACTGTATAAAGGGATCATTTTAAATGTGAATAAAATGTAAAATTCTTAAAGGGTAAACTTTTAAACATATATTTATCATTTATCCAGTTTATAAGGAACTAGTCTGTAAAGCATCATACTGTATATGATTATTTAAAACAAAAAAATGTTGATTATGTATACTGACACATTTATTTCTGAAATATTGAAGTATATAACAACTAATATGTGGAACAGATATGGCAGAACTCTGGGAACTACAGATATCAATAGTCATGAAAGAGAAATGTGACAGTTACAAAGAAAGCTGGGTATCATATGCAGTAGTTTAAATTGTTGAAAAATTAGCTCTTGAAATAGGGTAAGATCTGTTAAAAAATGTCTTAACAGGGCAGTCAACTGATAACAGAAGGAAGGGTACTATCCACATTACATCTGTTATGGCATAAAGACACTGGGTCCCACAAGGTCTGTAGGCCAGTGGGAGTGGATATGCCTTCCTTTCATGAGAAGAGGATGACCATGAGAACACCACTGCTTACATATGCAATCTTTGCTAGAGGCCAAGGGACAAACAGAGCAGTAAGGTACAAAGAGGAAGCCAGCAGCTATCTTTAAGGGTGAAGTACATCATGAAGTCCAGCAGATAGCCTTAAATGTAACATACATTGACACGTTCCTCACTGATTCCCAGGGACACATCAGGATATCCAGCAGATATCCTTAAATGTGAAGCACTCATTGACACATTCCACACTTGGTGCCAGGGGCATATCAGGAATTTCAACAAGTGTCATTAAATCTGAAGCATTCATTGACGCATTCCATGCTGACTCTCAGAGGTACATCAGGTTATCCATCAGACATCCTTAAATTTGAAGTATTCATTGACACATTCCACACTGTCTCTCAGAGGTACATCAGGGTATCCAGCAGATATCCTTAAATCTAAAACATACATTGGCACATTCCACACTAATTGCCAGGGGCACAGTTGTCATATTGCTTTAAAGTTCAGTTATGCTTTAGTACATATTAGGCCTTCCAGCAGTCTAGCACTTTCCGTGTTGTTTCCACATGGCACTGCTTCCCAAACTGACTCTTATAGATGCCTTCTGTGGAGATGATTGTTAATTATGTTATACAAATATTAATTATGTTATACAAATATACTAAATTAAAAGACCTAGACTGTTACTTCTTCCTCTTCTTCTTCTGGCTTTTCCCGGTTAGGGGTTGCCACAGCAGATCACCTGTCTGCTCATGATTGGCAGTGGAGTTTTACAGTGTCGAGTTGCCAGCCTGGTGCCCAACCTTCCACAGAAAACACACACACACACACACACACACACACACGCGCGCACTCACACCTAGGGCCAATTTAGGGTGTCCAATCCACCTGCAGCATGTCTTTGGGATGTGGGAGGAAACCGGAGCACCCGGAGAGAACCCACGCGACCACAGGGAGGACATGTAGACTCCGCACAGATGGCACCCCAGCCAAGGATCGAACCAGAGAACCTCTTGCTGTGAGGTGACAATGCTAACCACTGCACCACCATGGCCGCCCAAAAGAAACAGACTGTTACTGTACCTCTGAAATGAGTATAGATATGCTGCTGGCCATTCCCAATGGAAATGCTCGTTTGTTCTGCTGTTGCATTTTCAAACATTTGGAACATATTGGCAGCAGTACCTTGAAAATTTCACCATACTAAAAAGTGAATAAATTATGACAAAAAAACTACTATAACAACTTTCAGAACAATGGTAAGCACAACTCTAAAAAAAATTCTGGTCAGTCATTAAAGAAATCTTACATCCTGACCAAAAATTCAACTCTAACTCCTCTTGCAGTAAAGTTAGAGCTAATGGCAGACTAGTTGTTTCTAGTCTTGTCTAAAGCCTTCGACACAGTTTGTTACAGCAAACTTCAATTTCAAATGTCCTCACTAGATCTTTTCAGCCTACCCTTCTATGGTTCAAAAGCTACGTGTCCAATAGATATCGGTCAGTAAAATGGCACTCCACCCTCTCTCCATACCTCCTAGTCACCACCAGTATAACACAAGGCTCTATTCTTGTCCCTTCTTCTTTATCATTCTCACTAACACCCTATACACATCCGCACAACAGGTCTCTCTAATACAATATGCAATGACTCCACACTTAATTCGCACATCTGACAGTATGGCACACCTCCAAAACATTACTTGGTAAGCTTTAACAGAACATGAGACATGGCTTTGTAACTCACAACTCATGCACAACCTCCCAGAAAAGTTTTTTTTCTCCAAATCTCTCTCAAGTAAAAGCAAAATGTAAAATATTCTCCCTTAATAACACAACCATTAAAGTCACATCTCATAGCAAATTAGTAAGGGTAATAATCTTAAATTTCACCTGCATGGGCAAAATTGCATAAAAATTCACCAAAAACTAGGAATGCTTTGCAGAGCCAAAAACTTTCTCACAGATACGACCAAAACTACATTTGTCACTACTTAACCTCCTCCTTTCACTATTTTATGGTGCTCCAATCCTTATTAACTTCTAGTTATCACAAAAATTAAAATATGAACAATGCTACAATAAATTGGCAGCAAATACCCACTTTCAGAAAGCCTAAATTGGTTAGAACTATAGCCAATAAAATTATCCAGCATTCATCTGCTTGTCCAGCACTAAATAACATTCTGCACAACTATGTTCCCAGTCAATCAGCAAATTCTGTGCTATAGAGGGATGAACTCTGACTATGATCTAGCTAACTCACATTCATATAGTGGCATGGGTACTGGTAGAACTGGTTGGACAGAAGTAAGGCAGAATCTGCTTACTTCTTGTATGGGGTTGGATTCAGGCATGTGTGTCTGTTGATGCTCCACTTACATATGTCCGTGAAGACCAGCGATAACTGCCTTCAATGGCTGAGACTGTGGAGGTTGCTTTACTTATGAAGCCAAGTGTTGCATTCTCAACATCTCCAATGCACATTCACACTTTAAGCTGTCATAGGAATGCACAGGGAGATGGTAGCATGGACGTGTGGGGAAATGGTAGTTACATAATGATGGCTGTACATCAGTCCACTCCTGCCTGGTTAAGGGACAAATGGTCAGATGGTTGGCATATAAAGGGGACAACAAATACAACAAAAAGAATAATTTCTACTTTCCAGGAGGATGAGAGTGTTAACTCTAGGTAATTCTTCGCATGTATTTGTAGGATCTCCTCCATTCTCATTTGATTAGATATGACATCTCCATCAAAGTTATCATACTGCTTTAATCATTTGATCTCATTATTGTAGGAATGTGATCCTTGGAAAAGTAGCCAGTGCTGCATGCATGCTCTGGTCATCAGTGGTACATGTTTTCTTGGATTAAAAATAGACATTAAAGGTTTATGCTTTGCAGTCTTTCTTTCTACAAAGATAATGGCAGAACTTCTTTACAGAGAAGACTAAAGACCCGTCTACATCCTTTTATCCGAGACTAAAGACCTCTTTTTTTTGATTTTGGCATAATTGCATTCAACTTTTGTCATTGATAATAGAGAAATACCATGCTCTTTTCCTTAACATCCAGAAACTTTTACAGTAAAATGGTACCATTTCCATGATCATGTGTTTGTTTGGCAAGAAAATTAATTCACAAATTTCCATTTATTTCTAAGCAGACCTTTTTGTAAAGCAACAAAATTAGTGATGATTCAGTACAAACATGTGCTTATTTGATAGCCCTATACAACTTCTACTGTGACATGTTCTTAGGCATACATGTAACAGAGACCATCTTTGCAAGTTGAATGTCTGCAGTAAATAAATGTTCCAGAAAACTGACACCTTTAAGTGTTATCTAAAAGCTTGTATTCCTTCATCTTGTTCACGGCCATTAATACCATAATATGTTCAAATGATCATTGTTATGTTTAATTTTCACATGTCAAAAAGATATCAAGTCAGCTTTGAGGCATTGGGAATGCTCTGACCCATTGCCTTTTGCCAAATGCTTGATGCTCAGTATACTAGACAGGTCTGAAATATTTTTTTCATTTTTGTTGTTGACATTAAAGTGTCACTCTTTCAATATAACTTCATAAAGTTAATCATTCTTCCAAGGTAACATAAAAACCACTGATTTCCAATATGGTCTGCCATTTTGTGCCTCTGTTTCCTTGCTTAATCCTTAGACTGTCATGCTCACTGATTAGTCCTTTACAATTTGTGTAGCAAAGTCACTATATTTAGTTATTATGCCTAGAATCAGAAATTGTGTCATTTAAGTCAATAATTTGTTTGCTTATCCAATAATTTCCTTGTACTGCTTTTGTGTAAATTATTTCTATTTTCAAAATTACACAGTACAAATTGCTTCATTTAAGTTAACAATTAATTCATCTATGCAGTAATTTCCTTGTATTGTTTTTGTATATAATTTTATGCCAAATGACTTTATATAAATGCCTTCTTCATATAATCAGTAAACAGCCTACTCCTATTGAAAAAATAATGATTTTTAGTACTTTCTGAATATCAATGTGTATGTGTAAATTGTTACATCAGTCACTTCTGTGTGTATTCAGTGGTAAGTGCCTTTGTAAATATATTACTCCAGGATAAGGTCTGCACAGAAATCAATCTTTATTATTTGTTCCTCAATGTGTTTGCTTTTTTAGTCCTCTTTGTTACACAGTCTTAGTGACCCCAACCTGTGGCCTAGAGGGATAGATACCTGTGGCCCAGATGACCCGAGTCTGAATTACATTGGGTGATGGAAAAGTTAGAAGGATGGGAAAGAGCAGCCAAAACGGTCTTGCTTATTCTTGTGGGAGGGTCTGTGGCAGTTTGTCTTATCCAGCTACCACAGTGCAAGCAGAGGTTTGCCAGGTACTGAACATTACGGACCAAGGACATGCATTTAGCTCTACCCAGCCTGTGAGGGTATCAATCTGTAACATATGTGTGACAGGGATTAGTAGGTTCCTTCAGTGACACGGGTAGCGCATACCTCAATCAGAGGGCAGGGTAAGTATCATAAAGCAGAAAGCCCTGATATGGATGCCTGGATGACTGCCTCTGTGCTCAGCTGTCACTGAATGAGGATCAAATGGGTTGAGAATGACTTTTACCCCACGGTAAATCAAAGGGAACTAGTGGCTCCTGAGGAGGGCTAATAGTTGGCAGATACCTGGGACCTAGAAAAACAAATATGACCATGATTTTTTATTTGCACATCACTTATACATGTACTGTTTTAAGCTTGTACAGAAAAAGGGAATATTTTTTCCACTTCCTTTTGTTGTCTTGCCAGTTTTTGTAGCTGTCACCAGTAAAATATTGCTCATCTGGTTCACCTTCTTAGCCAGCTTTTAGCATCTTTACCAGCTAAGCATTACTACGTGAAGTGTAGCAATAACTATACACACTCAGAATGAAAGTTCATGGTGCTGTTTACCAGCATTTCAAATGTTACAGAGGCCTGCCAATAGGGACAGATGTACAGGACCCATAATGCATTGCTGCATCACGTGTATTACCTCTGAATCTTGTAATGTTGAGCGAGATGAGGTATAGCCTTGTGAAATATTTTTTCAGTACTCTACTCCTTGTGGTGTAGGCAGTTGAATTGTCATACTTAGTTTGTTGGGATGTACTGTAGTGACCAAACTTTCTGAGAGAGGGCAGACCATTAAAAATAAAGTGAAATGCAGCCTTCTTGTGTCATTGATATAGTCTTAGCATGTGATTTATCATCCTTTTAATGCTTAAAAAATGATTCTGGAATTGCAAGTTAGAGGTTATATAATGATCAACAAAAAGCGGCCACCAGCCTAGTGAGATTGACTATTTCAACAAAGGATAAATAAAAACAAATAGTCCACAGTTATCCCAATGTCTTTGTCAACATTGTCGTAAATGGAAACATTAAGAATTGAAGAAAAGACCCAACACGAGCAGCACCCATACCCTACCATACAATACCTGAAGTCCTTCACTTACCTGCAATGCCTTCTGTAATAGTTAAACTATTGTATTGCTGCACAGTGTTTCCCAAGGCATTACTTGTTACTGTACAGGTAGTATAATGTAGCATTTAAGTTTATGAAAAGGGCAGTGCACAGCAGATGACTTGAAATATCCCATAACTGCCAGATTACTATTTCATCCAGTACATCTTTATTCTCCTGTAACTGCCCTGGCTGCTGTGTGTCCTTGGTCGCAGAGGGTTAGAGCTTTTCTCTCTACCTTCTTTCCCATACTAAGGGACCTGCTTGATCTTTCAAGACCCCTCCCTGCTTTTTTGTTACAACCATCCCAACGTCTAGCCAAGGAAACCTGTTGCCCCTGCACATATATTGTGCTCCCAGCTTCCATAAGGACTAAGAAAGTATGTTCCACCTTGGACCTACCTATTAAACTACATTATATATTTATTTATAACTACCTAGCAACTAGAATATCTAAGCTAGTGAGCAGGGAAACCAGCAGCAAATATTTTCTTCTCTACACCCCAATAGCAATTTGCTTCTTTTCACCCCCTTACCTACATTTATCTGCAACTCCTCTCTCTAGCTGTATCTAATACAATTACCTTCGTCCACCATACTTTCTGCCCACTAGGTGGCACCAATTTCTTATCTAGAGTTACACCTTGTACTCTGCATTCCCTACTAGCTGTTCTTAATACTTTTATAGCTCTTATCCCTTGACGAGCTGAAACTCCTCTTGCTACTAGGACCTATTCCTCTCACCACTGTCCAGCTGTACTCTGTTTTCTTCTCTTTATTCCACTATCACTCACTACCTCTCTCCTGCATTACCACACTCTACTCACCCAGTGACACCTCAGGAGTCTGCGACTCCCTGATTGTCTCTGTAGACTCTCTCTTGCCTGCTATAACCCACTCCGTTCGCCCTGCGGGCTCACTCCGCTCTCCTACCCCCAATTCCCACCCACCCACAGGGGTCCTACCTTTATACTTACCAAGCCACTCCCTTTCATTCTTATTAAATCATCTCTCACCACTCTGTACAAACCTACCACTTATACAACCACTCACATACTAATAATCACTCTCCAATACCTCTTTCACACCCATTTAGTCCACACCCTCATTAACTCCAACCTCCTAATGTCCTATTATATTTTATCACCTCCTTCACCATGACCTTTACTTATACACTCATTTACATAAAACTGCCACTCCTCCTTTTACTACTATCTATCCTCTCTATTCCCTATACTCTCACTTACTATGAAAACCTACAATTCTCATATTCTCACCAATCCCTTAAACAAACATTAATAATAAATCTTGAAATCCTTAGCCATTCTAACATAACATCCTCCTCATCCTATCTATCACCTAAATACCACAGAGTAGCTCATTTTACATTTACACATTTTAGGAAAGCGCAACTTAACTACACTAAACCACTGAAGCATCCATATAGTCCTCTCAAATATCTACTCCTTCATGGGGACATTCATCCCAACCCAGGACCCTATAACAGCACCATAAGACAACTCACCCCCCCTTTCACTCCCAGTAATTCACTACTTATAGCTCATCTCAATATAAGAAGTGTTAACAATAAAGTAAGCCAACTGCACGCTCTACTAGATACTCACTCTTTTGATAGCCTATGCTTAACTGAAACCTGGCTTAAACCAGTTACAAAAGAAATGAAATACTCCCACCTGGTTATAACATCCTAAGGTTAGACCGAACTACCAAAAAGGGTGGTGGGGTAGCAATACTGCACAAATCTGATTTACAGGTCTCATCCATACAGGTACAACCCCCTCTAGAAACCAATGTGGAAATTCGTATTGCCAAACTCCAGCTCAATAATACTAAACCTATTAACATAATATGCTCCTACCTACCCCCAGGCAATAACATTAGCATCATAGAAAGTATCCTCTGATGGCTTTCTACATCCTTCCCTCAAGAAACCATAGTACTCAGTGATTTTAATATAGACTGGAACTCCTGTACCACTTTAGAACCCACAACCCATATAAACCTCTATGGCTTCTGTCAAACTATTACCACCCCCACTAGGATCCATAAACCCACAGGCAAAGAAAGTATATTAGACTGGATCTTAATAAACTGCCACTCTCTCTCTTACAAAGTAAGTGTCCTTCCTGATGATATTAGTGACCACTCACTAACCTACCTATGCAGACAAAAATCCTATATTCCAAATCAACCTACCTTTAAAATCACCCGCAACAAAAAAAAATGTAATCCAGTCAATTTTCAAACTGAGCTTCAAGCCTGTGACTGGTCACCCTTAAGGCACCTGCCAGTTGACGAAGCAGTATCCCATTTTAACTCCACATTCCTACAAATTTTAGAATTCCATGCCCCCTCACGCTCCATAACAACTAGATGCAAAGCAGCCCCATGGCTCACTAAAGAAACCAGACAACAAATCCTACAAAGAAACAAAATCTGGTCCAAATGGAGAAACACCAAAGACCCAATTGATCAGCAACACTTTAGACAACTAAGAAATGCAACCAAAAAATCAATACTTCAGGATAAAAAACACTATTTCTTCAAACTCCAACAAAATCACCATAGTCAACCCAAAAGCTTCTGGTCAGGCATAAATAAACTCTTACATCCAGGACTCTCTAAAACACCGACCCCATCTGGTCTCTCCCAGAACTTTCCAAATGAGATTGCTAATGCTTTTAACAGCTTTTTTACTGAAACTATCCAATCTCTAGAAAACTCCCTACCATCTCTCAGCCCTACCCAATCACCCTCCCCCACTACCTTACCACCTACCTTTTACTTAAAACCTATTCCCACAGCCCTCATCTATACTCTGCTTCATAAGCTCAAACCCTGTACACCCTCAGCCGATCTCCTACCACCTGAATACCTTCAAACTGCTGCTAAAGCTCTTGCCTACCCCATCTCTATTCTTATTAACAGAATCATAACTGAAGGCTCCATTCCTTCACTATGGAAAATCTCTCATATAATCCCACTTCACAAAGGAGGGAACTCAACTGAACTCTCTAACTTCTGGCCCATAGCCCTACTATCGCCACTAGCCAAAATTATGGAAAAATGTATCCACCAACAAATTCTTGACCATATTCTCCAATATAACCTCCTAGCTGACTGTCAACATGGTTTTAGACCATTCCACAGTACCACTACTGCTCTCCTATCCTTTACAGACCGTATTAATAAACATCGTAACAATAACATGCTCTCCTCTGCACTATTCATTGATCTCTCAAAAGCTTTTGATATGGTCAACCATCAATTATTACTCAATACACTCACCTCATTCTCACTTGACACACAGGCATTACAGTGGTTAAAGTCCTATATGCACAATAGACAGCAAGCTGTCCTTTGGGATAATAATCTATCCAAGCATCTCCCTGTTACCCTTGGTGTCCCACAGGGATCTATCCTGGGACCTCTACTTTTCTCCATATTCATTAACGACCTTTCCACTAATCTACCTCTACCTACCTGCATACAATACGCAGACGACTCCACTTTGATTTGTAAAGCAACCACGTTATCTGAACTCCAGGCCATCACCCAATCAGTATTCAACCATGTTGAAAACTGGTTCCAACAACATCATCTCCTCCTTAATGCCAAAAAAACCAAGCTATTATTATTTACTCCAACTAACAAATCCACCCCACTAGATTTCTCTATTACCTCCATTGATGGTACAATCATAGCTCCTGACCCAACTACAAAACTCTTAGGTGTATTGATTGACCACAACCTCAACTTTGATGCTCATATTAATGCCACTATCAAAACTGTAAACAGAAAACTTGGATCCTTATATAGAATAAAACCTTTTCTTACACCAGAAGCCAGAACTACTATTGCCCAGACCCATCTGATCTCCACCCTCTTCTATGCCTTGCCAGTTTATATGAATCTTTCCAAAAGCAACCTAAACAAACTGTCTACTTCGTATAACAATATTGCCAGGTTTGCTACTGGGTCCTCATTTAGAACACATCACTGTCTAAACCTAAAACTTCTAGGATGGCTTGAACTAAATAACCAGCTAAAATTTCAACAACTCTCCATTACTCATAAAATACTATATCAAACTAGTAAGACTCCTATTCTCTAGCCTTATCTCCCCCTACACAAACCTTTCTAACCTTCGCTCAGCAAATAAACTACTGGTTACCTCCCTGAAATCCAACAACAAGGCAGGTGATTCTCTTTTCACTAATTCTGTGGGGAAGGTTTGGAACATACTTCCCACTAATCTTACATCTCTTTCATCATTACCTCTCTTTAAAAATCAACTAAAAATTCACTTAAAATCACAATGGCTTTGTCCTGTACTAACTCAGGCTAACCCCCCCCCTACCATTACCTTTTCTATATCTCTCCTCCTTACCCACTTTGAAGTATAACAGCAATTCCTCACTCTTCCCCATCCTAGTATCTTATTCCCAACATGCTATCACCTGTGAACTCTTATCTTCCCACATCATACATAAACCTTTCTATTTCTTCCACTTTGACTATAATTACTTCCTCTTGTACTTACCCTCCAGATTTTTCTCCTACTTCCCTGTCCTCTAAAATTTCACCATCTACCCTGTGTTTTACACCTTACATTACCTTTTTATTCACCTTTCATATCCTTTTTATAGCATTTTTAAAGACACATTCTTACCCTTTATACTAATATTGAATGATCTATCCCTTTCTCTTGGTCATAATACTGCATTCTACCTTATTAACCTACTACTCACAATCTGTTTATTTTTAGTTTCTATATAACCTAAGCTGATGGAGAAATGTTTATTTACTTTACATATTGCATGTATCCTTTTTTGTATTGTGTTTCTTCTGTATTGTCTTGATTTTATCTAGTTTAAAAGTGGAGCTTTTCTCCCCGTGCCTCTACTGAAAATGGACATATATCCAGTTGGACTAGCCCGGTCAACAAATGTAAAATAAAAAAATAAATAAAATAAATATCTGACTTTATGCTCATTGTAAGGTGCGACACAGAAGAAAATGTTATTTGTTTTATTTATTTTGTTAGTCTGGTAGATCAGCTTGTCCAAGGGCCCTTTTCAGTCACAACAAAGGCCAAAGTCACAGATACAATATGTATTAAGTATTACAAAAAAAATAACATAACAATACAATATGTACTCATTTATTTATGCTAGTGGGTTAGTCCCACTAGGCCACTAGCCTGTTTTCAGGGGAGATCTGAGGTAGTATTCAAACAGTCAAGGAGAAATTTGACAAGAGTATTTTTCCGGTAAGTGCCATTGGATCCTTTACATGCACCTAAACTTCCACAAACAGGCAAATGTCTCTGTTTATCATGTCTTCCAAAGGAGTGCAGCACTCACCTTAAAAGTAATCCAAGCAGCTGCAGTGGGTACAGAACCCACAGTCTTCTGATCTTCTAGAACCAAATGTAGGTGCATTACTTGTTGAGCCGCTAATACTGTCTCTTCACTGTCAACTGAAAAAAGCAAGTAAAATGATGCATAACAGGTAAAGAAAAGTGTGTTTTTTACTCTCTTTACTTTCCCAATGTCTTTTTTTTCATGACTCCTCCCACAAAATGTTATACAGCATCTCAACACCAGTAATTCAGTCAGTGTGAAACTAGCAATCATGATCACATGTAATCTGTCAGGCAAAATGAGATGTCTGCAAACTGTATCACCTCTATCAACACAGCATGTCATATCTTAAGCTAGCAAATATATTTGCAGCTGCATTAAAGCCTCTTGTCATTGAATGCCCCGTGCTCTGAATGTCAAAGTGGAGAAATTCAGTGAAACACAGATAAAAGGCAGGAGTGACTATGACTCTCTTAAGGTAGCCAAATGCCTTGTCATCTAATTAGTGACTCACACGAATGGATGAACGAGATTCCCACTGCCCCTACCTAGTGTCTAGAGAAACCACAGACAGGGGAATGGGCTTGGCAGAATCAGCATGGAAAGAAGACCCTGTTGAGCTTGACTCTAGCCTGCCATGTTATTCCATGGAACTTTATAGTCTGGAAATGAGTTGACTTATATAGGTATTTCTGGATGATGTTAAACACCTGCTGTGAATCTCTTGACTGCAGGGATGTGACACAGAAGGCCAAGGGATTTGTGCCTTACATGCATCTTGCTGATGTATCTTTCTGCTTCACAAGGCTGTAGTTGGTATTAATTGTTTACTATAAGGCTTTCTTATTGTGGTTCTGTGCAGTAACATGGCTGTATTACTATGAACAGTAGGCTTACGGGGGTGAACGGTACCTGTAGGAGTGCTTGGCTGGTTGTGGCTGTGAGAGCAGCGAGTTATGGCCCTGGCAGAAGCAAGGTGGGAAGTCTTAGGGTGTGAATCCTTTTAGTTAATTTACGTACCTGTAAGTGTGAAATGAACTTCACATGTTTTGTGTACATGTGCTTCACCTGCTTGTTCACCTTTGTACACATGATGTGAATTCTGATGTGATTGTGTAATATTCAGGATCCTATGAGATTTTTTTTCCTCTTTTGCAAAAAAAGGAAATAACTAGATAAGTATCTTGCCCATACTGTATATTTAAAATCTGAGGTTATGAAAATGTAGTGTGCCAGACTGAGTTTGTATGCCTATTGTTAATCTTTCTCGAAGAAACTGTTAACAACTTTCAGAAAAACGTGCACATTTCTGAAATGTATGCTTTTCTCTATTGCAGTTCCCCATGTGACGTTTATGTTCACATTTGCTTCTTTGTAGTAATCAATTTTGTTAAAATTTCACAGACAATTAAAACTCTTTTGCACAGCAGAGTATTCAGAAGTAATTATTGTAACACATCCCTTTATGTTCATGGTCTTAGCTTCATGGAATGTAGCAAAGCTCAATTTTTGTCTAGCAGTCTGTGGAACAGATGTGTTCATCTGGAGCATCTCCTATTGCCAGCAGCAGTTGTTCAGTCTGAGCAGGTTAGTATAGCGTGATCACAGGCTTAGTTGAAAAAAGTGCCTGCTTCTAAAAAAAGGCGCCAATGCATGCTATTTTCTTAAGTATTCAGTGGATTATGAGATTGCTTTCTTTCATTTTATGTTATTATTTTTAGCATATCTAGTGAAAAGAATAATGGATGCTTCAGTGTATGTTTACAAGAAATATTTAAAACTAAGCACTCATTGTTTTAACAACATAAGTTAAGCATTTATACAAAAATACTTGCAAACTTCCCTTTATTAATGCATCATTGGAGGTATTCAGTGTTTTTCTTGTAACCCCCCTCCCCCCACAACCTGATGGCCATAGGACCTTTACTTGCTCAGTCAACCCATTCATTCCAAATCTGGCAATAGCTGACTGATTGGAGGCAGCTATCAGGTGCAATTTGAAGGTTTTTCTATTTTTTTGGCTTGTCTCTAGCCTGGCTTGCACCCAACAAGGCACTGGGAAAGGGGTGTGCAATGAGCTGCATGTGGTGGATTTTCCCTCACTTCCACAAGGGGTTTACTATCCAAGCAGCCTTGTCCCTCTCCCCTTGTAGTCCCTCTAGTTTCCACCATGGAGATTGCACTTCTCAGTGTATCTCTGAGTTCACACTAGCCCCACTCTCCCCTCGGAGAAGTGAGTGAGCCACGCTTCTTCTCACCCAGTCACCTGGGTCACAGTCAGAGTTGCATCCTTCTGTACCATGGCGCCAGGCATGGAAGTATTTAGATTTACTCTGGAAAAAAAAGTTGTTTCTCAACACATTCACTTTTGAAAGGAAACTGGAACACACGACTTCTATAATGGACTCGGACCTATAAACTAGATTCCAGTAGCTAATAGGTATGCTTCACTGCCAGATCAGCAGCACCAAATCTGGGGTCATGGTTATATACTGGAAGAGTGGATTCCTCAGGTGAAGGGGAGGGCATCTAACTCAAACAGAGGAGTTAAATCATTACTTGTTTACAAGTAAGGGTGGATGGAGTAAGAGTCTGACTAATGGATGGTAGCTTTGGTTGACGTACTATGGGTGCTGTACCAGAATGTGCTGTTGAGCATTCTAGAGGGAGTGCTCAGGGACTGCGCAGTCCAACTAACAAATGTCCTCATGAATGTCTTCAATAACTCTGAGTCAGCAAATCGTTCCAAAATCCTTCAAGGATACAACAATCATTCCATTACCAAAGTCCCCACCATCTTGCCTAAATGACTACCACCCGGTAGCCCTCACCTCCACAGTGATGAAGTGCTTTGAAAGGCTGGTCAAGGACACTATAACATCTGGGCTGCCTGCTTATCATAACCCTCTGCAGTTTGCTTACCAAGCAAACCGCTCTTCCGCAGATGCCGTCTCTCTAGCACTTTATCTATCGCTGGAACACCTTGAAAATAAAAACACCTACGGGAGGGTACTATTCATTAACTTCAGCTCTGCTGTTAACACTGTCATCCCTCTTCATCTGGTAATGAAGGTACTCCAACTAGGTGTCAACACTTCACTTTGCAACTGGCTTTCTCACAGACAGACCTCAGAAAGTCTGCGCAGGAAATAACTCCTCAGATAGCGTCACTCTTAACACTGGAGTCCCACAAGGATGTGTACGAAGTCCCTTGCTGTTCACCCTGTTAACACACAATTGTACAGCCAGGTACAGTACAAACCACATCATCAAGTTTGTTGATGACACAATGGTTGTGGCCTCATCAGTAAAAATGAGGAAACAGCATATAGAGATGAGGTGGAGCAACTGACTGCCCGGTGTGAAAATAACTTAGTACCAAACATGAAAAAGACAAGAGAGATAATTGTGGACTACAGGAAAAATCACAAGGAACGTTCTCCCCTCACCATCAATGGGGAAACAGTGGAAAGAGTAAGAAGCATGAAGTTTCTGGAAGTGCACATCGATGAGGACTTGTCTTGGAACACCAATACAAATGCCATAGTCAAGAAAGTACAACAGACAGTTTTCACTTTTGAAAAGGCCGATAAGAGCAAATCTCCCTTCAACAGTTCTCACTTCCTTCTATAGAGGTACTATAGAAAGCATCCTGGCAAACAACATTGTGGTATGGTATGGACGCTGCTCTACCTCTGAGCACAAATCTCTCCTGAGAGTGGTGAAGACAGCCGAGAGGTTCATCAGGACCACCTTACCACCTCTCCATGACTTGTACTAATCCAGATGTCTCAGCAGGGCCAGAGGAATAATTAAAGACTGCACTCACCCTGCTTACAGAATGTTCCTGCATTTATCATTTGGAAAGTGCTTCTGAAGCATACATAGCAGAACTACGACATTCAGGAACAGCTTTTCCCTAATGTCATTAGGCTGCTGAACTCTAGTAACAACTACGCTCCACGATGGCCATCTGGGTCAGAAAATGTAGACGCTTGACTCAGATTGTGCATTAATCTGATTATCAGCCTCATCTAACACTTAATGCAATATTCACCATGACTGTTAATTTATAGGCCATCTAGGGCAGTAGCAATGCAGTAAAATATCTCTTCTTTCAGTGCAATATATCTTGCGAATTTGTAAATTAACCATAGTGCAATGCTATAATGTCCATAGTGTAATACTCTAATGTTCACAGTTCAATACTCAAATGTGTCTTCTGTGCAAGGATCAATGCAATGTCTTAATCAAGTACCTGTGTAGTACTAAAGTCTCATGCAAGTAAGTGTTCGCCACGAAAAGTGTTCAAATGTGTTTCTAATTATGTGCAGTATTAGTCTGGCTACCTGCATGTCCGTGATAGGTGTTGTATGTGTAAATGTCTGTGAAAATAGTCTATATGTTGTCTGCACGTTGAGTCTGGAGACACATAATTTCATTCAGTTTTTGCACCTGTGTGATTTCTGAAAGACAATAACATTTACTTTGGACTTTGTTGAATTGAAAGGTTAATCATAGGATGAAGCCTACAGTTTATTTGGATGCTCACTGAGAGGAGGAGATCATGTGGCAGAAATGAAGCCTCTTCACAGGGAGTTCCCTGTTTGTGACAGAGTGAGGCGCCCAGCAATCTGTGGGGCTTGGGGGTTACAGTCATTGCTCCCCAGTGTTGAGAAGTCAGCTGAAGTAGCCTGGGAATCTTGTGAGGCCGCCTCCTCTATGACATTCAGTGGAGATGTACCAGGCATTACCCCCAGGAGGAGTACATGGCATAGATCCAGCACATGTTGCAGGGGGTATATATATATATATATATATATATATATATATATATATATATATATATATATATATCATCTGACCTAGAAGCACATGGAGACCACCCAGAATGAGCTGTAAACTATTAGTGGAGATAGAGAGATAGAGTTGTGCTGAACTCTGCTCAGTATACCACCACAGCCCTCACCAGGACAAGCAGGTTAGTGACTGCATGGATGTGTTAACGAACTAATGTTTTGTGCTGCCTCATCAGTGTAAAATGAGAAGAGAGTGTAGCTATGCTTTGAAACACACCACTTATAAAATATGGGATACATTTGTCAGAAGGTTAGGTGTTATATAAGCTCAAATAAAGGAGCAAAAAGTCCCACATTGGATGCATATGGGACTCAACCAGAGTTTCTAGTAAAGCAGACGTACAGTGGATATAAAAAGTGTATGCACCCCTGTTAAAATGTCAGGTTTTTGTGATATAAAAAAATTGAGACCACAATAAATAACTTTTCCCACCTTTAATGTGACCTATAATCTGCACAATTCAATTAAAAAAAAATCTGTTAGGGGGAAACATTCAGAAATAAAAAACGTACAATAAGCTGGTTGCATAAGTGTGCACACCATTAAACTAATACTTTTTTGAAACACATTTTAATTTAATTACAGCATTCAGTCTTCTTGGGTAGGAGTCTGTCAGCATGACATATCTTGACTTGACAGTATTTGCCCACTCTTCCTTGCAAAAGTGCTCCAAATCTGTCAGTTTGTGAGGGCATCTGTTGTGCACAGCCCTCTTCAGGTCACCCCACAGATTTTCTATTGGATTTAGTTCTGGGTTCTGGCTGGGCCATTCCAATACTTTAATTTTCTTCTGGTGAAGCCATTATTTTGTTGATTTGGATGTATGTTTGGGGTCATTGTCGTGTTGAAAGGTGAAATTCCTCTTCACCTTCAGCTTTCTAGCAGACACCTGAAGGTTTTGGGCCAAAAGTGAATGGTATTTGGAACTGTTCATAATTCCCTCCACTAAAGCCCCAGTTCCAGCTGAAGAAAAGCAACCCCAAAGCATGATACTGCCACTACCATGCTTCACCATGGGGATGGTGTTCTTTTGGTGATGCAAAGTGTTGTTTTTGTGCCAAACATAACTTTTGGAATTGTGGCCAAAAAGTTCAACCTTGGTCTCATCAGACCAGAACACATTTTCCCACACACTTTTGGGAGACTTGATGTTATTGTTTTGCAAATTTTAGCCAGGCCTGGATGTTTTTTTCTGTGTAAGAAAAGGCTTCCATCTTGCAACCCTACCCCATAGCTCAGACATATGGAGAATACGGGAGATTGTTGCCACATGTAGTACACAACCAGTATTTGCCAGAAATTCCTGCAGCTTCTTCAGTATTGCTCTAAGTCTCTTGGCAGCCTCCCTGACCAGTTTTCATCTGGTCATTTCATCAATTTTGGAGGGACATCTAGTTCTTTGCATTGACACTGTTGCCCCATATTTTCTCCACTTTTTGATGACTGTCTTCACTGTGTTCCATGGTCTATTCAATGCTGTGGACATTTTTTGTCCCCTTCTCCTGACTGATTACATTTCAACAATGAGAGCCCTTTGATGCTTTGTAAGCTCTCTGTGAACCATGGCTTTTGCTGTAGCAGGCAACTGAGTAAATGTCAGGAAAATCCTGCTAGAACAGCTGAACTTTATTTGGGGTTAATCAGAGTCTCTTTAATTGATGGCAGGTGTGTACCCAAGAAGATTGAATGTTGTAATTAAATCAAAAGGTGCTTCAACAAAGTATTATTTTAAGGGTGTGCACACTTATGCAACCAGCTTAGTGTACGTATTTTATTTTTTATATTTTTCCCCTAACATATTTGTTTGTTTTCAATTGAATTGTACAGGTTATAGGTCACATTAAAGGTGGGAAAAGTTTTGAAATGATTTATTGTGGTGTCATTTTTTTATATCACAAAAACCTGGAATTTTAACAGGGGTGTGTACACTTTTTATATCCACTGCATCTGAATAAGTTTATTTGCACACTAACCTGTATCAAGTTATATTGGAGTATGTGAAGATTTTCATTGAGAAAATAAGTGTCTTGGTACACTGGTTGTTAAATGTATAATGACGTGTCTCTTCATTAAGCAGTTGGACCAATAAGCCGGACTCCAGTTTAAGTCATTGCTGGTCATTTAACTTCATGTTAACTACATTTATGCAGGTTAGTCAACATTAACATGCAAAGTATTAACTTCAGTTGCAACCATATGTTTTTTTTTTAATTTTACAGATTTGCTTTGCACTGTTCACTGTGTTATGATAATTAACTGTCACTGAACTGCGTGTAATAAGGTATCACTAACATACAAGTTTATCTTGTTAATGAAATATTCCAGGAAATATTCAGTGGTCCCATCCATGACAGCTGCCATGGCATTGCTGCTGCCTTTAGCCATTGCACTGGCCGAGAGAGGATGCCACCATATCTTACTATGATAGCAAGAGAACCTATTTGTCACATATACTTTAACTTCACCAATGGCCTTGTTGACTAATGCAAGGTTAATTTACAAGAAGCTGTGATTATCTTGGATTTTTACAAGGTTTCAGCTTTGTTACCCTAACAAGGCTATGTGTTTCCTATTTTGGGCACTCTGGTGGTGTAGAGTGATAAAGCCCAGTTGAACCAGCTTTGATTAGCACTTAGGTGACTAATGGAGTGGCAGGGAAGGCCAGGTGAGAGGGCATTTTTTGATTATGCTTCCTTAGGGGAGGCATGGTTCAAAGAGGGAAGTTGTCCTCAAATGTAGCCAAGACATGGGAGATGGGGCAAGGAAGTGGGTAGGGCATACAAGTAAAAAAGAATGCTCCCCAGGGTAGAAGTAGAGATGGCTAAGCCACCAGGACACTCTTTGAATCTGTGACTGACCCCAGCAGTATCAGAGTAATGTGCAGTTTGAAGGTTTTTCTATTTTTTTTGGCTTGTCTCTAGCCTCGCTTGCACCCAACAAGGCACTGGGAAAGGGGTTAGGAGACCAAGCTGGTAGACCCGGCACAGACATGGAGCACAGGGTGCCAAGCTAATTACATGATGTCATAAGAGGGACCAAAAAAAACCCCACTTGGACTACATATTACCTTTGTTAGACCTGTTACAGAATTAGTTATTATTTTGCAGTTTTTCTAAAGGCGATTTGCTAGGTTTGGAAAATGTTAAAAGAAAATTCATCTGGAAAGTAAGAATGTAGGTCCATGAAGAAGAATCAAAGGCCGTGGTACTTAACTCACTGTTGAGAGGTGAGTTATGTTTGGGATGGAGAGAACACTGTTTGAGGAAGGACCGAGAATAATGTATACATTATATAGAACATAGACGCTATGGAAACTGAGCTGAATCCTATGGGAATAAATTGTTCTATAGGTTAAAGAAAACCAGTACTATGAGGAGAATAAAGTTTGTTACACAATCTATTGCAAAGTCATAGACTGAACTGCCACTGTCTGTTAAGATCCGTCCAGCTGTGGAGGCTTTAAGACAGTATTAGACTGCTGGGTTTATCAGTGGATATTTTCATGTAAATTGTAATTTTTGTTTTGATGACTTTTGGATCTTAACACATTATAACTAACCCTTGTAGAAATCTGGACCGATGAGAAATGCAGTCTTCATCTACTAGAAGCCATACCAAGGGAGTTTTCCTTTGTCCTTGCTTAAACACTAGCAGTTGTATTGCCTTTATCTGTTTTAGATGTAAATGTAAAATAGTTCAGGCTCTGTGCAACTTTATCAGCTCTCTTCATTGTGTCCTGTGACAGAGCAACAGGCATCTCCTTGTTCACTACCTGCCTGGTGGTTTGGGAACTTTCATGCAAGAGGTTACAGACTTCTGCATCTTCTCAGTGTTGAGTCATTCTAACACATTACTTTTGTGTGACTTTAATATCTGGGTTGAGCAATGAGTGTTCCAAACTTCTCAATGGCATTTGTCAGCTAATGGAGGGATTTATTTCTGTCAGACACATGTATCACACACTGGACTTGGTGTTTCAACTTACTGTGGTCATGTTGGACAGGGAGATAGACCAACTTTTTGGGTGGACCACCACCTGATTTATCTTGGTCTTGTGCTCCCCCAACTACTCTCTCATGACAGTCAGCAAGATAAATTTCAGGGCACTTGACACACAACAGCAGTGGCCATAATCCCTTTTGGAACAGATCCTGCAAGTGTACAGTGCTGAAAATCTGGAGCGGATATCAATGTTTTATAATACTACTTTCTCTGCTGATCTGTATCATCTTACTTTTGTTCAGGAACACCAAAGGTTGAATAAGACCCATCAAAGTTTGTATAACCATGGACCAAACAGTTTACTTGTCAGAATTTTAACTTAAAATACAAAGGCTATTGTCTAATGAAATCTCTACTGACTTGTACCAACCAGCAATGTTATTCTGACTCATGGACAAACTGTATAATCTATCCTTTCTTAACAGAATTGTTTTACTAATCTCAGATTCTGAAGAAGGGGATGTTAATATTGCCCATGTTAGGTTTAATGTCTACTCTTATTCTAGTGGTTACAAGAGTTCTACCAACGAATATTCAGAATTTTCTTTGGTTGTTTTAATATAGTTATTATATGGTTGGCATTCACTCCATTATTTAGATTACTGGCTGTGGATTTGATTCAGGGCAAGCCAAGCAGTTACTGTCTTGCAAAGATATCATGCATCTACTAATTTTTTTATATCATCTCTTCATCATTTAGATCTGGTGTTTTTTTCCATCGTCTTTGAAAGAAGCTTTCATTATACTGGTCTTTAAGAAGACAATTTTGAAAGATTACCATGCCAGCTCAAGCCTTCCTTAGATAAAGCTGTTGAGAAGGTGGCTTATGTTTATCTGGAGTCCTGTAAGTCTTCAAATGGTGTCTGATCCTTCTCAGTCTGGGCTTAGGTATTGATATAATAATGAAACCATTGCCAGTTGAAATGATGATTGACATTCTTAGGGTGACATATCAGCAAATATATTCCATTTTGGCCATGCTTGACCTCTCCTTGGCACATGACATCACGAATCATGGAATCCTGACTGGCTGCATGCAGAACCACTGTAGCCTTTCTATCACTGCCCTTGAATATTTGCCACTTAATCTCAGGACACACACAGAATGTATTCTCATATTCACACGTCTTCTAGGTACTCTGCATGATGTGTTCTGCTGAGATCCATCATGACCCACTACTGCTACAAGGTACAAGTTGTTGCTGTGAGATTTAATTTATTTGTTATTTACTTATTGCATTTATTTGTGAAAAGACAGACCAAACCACGGATACCTTGCTCGAGCAATCCAAAAAAAGAAAGGCTTTCTCTAACAGTTTTTCAACTGTTTACTTTTATTCAACTGTATTTCTTTTTTTGGATTGCTCGAGCAAGGTATCCGTGGTTTGGTCTGTCTTTTCACAAGTCTGTGTGTCGTTGCTGTAATTTATTGCATTTATTTACCAGGATGGTCTGACTGTATAGACAAGCTGTTCCATTTCAGTGGACACCCAGGAAGAAAAGTGCCACAATAAAATGGGTAAACAGTAAAACAATAGTTAACACATTTTAGACAAGCATAAAAACGTTTAGGTCTATATGAATTATTCACTGTTTGATAAAGATTTTTTTACAATTGATACGGAAATAGTACACAGTAGAATAAAAATGTCGTACAGTGTTATATATGGGGACAAGAAAATAAAAACAGGTTATTTATGACTGACATATAATGCAATTTGTTACAAAGCTTTATGACAGAAATATTTTTGTAAATTGTGAGGGTAACAAAAAATGTAGGGGTTCTTTAAATTTAATGAGCAGTAGACCAAATTGTAGGTATACCAGGATGATTATGAGATCCATTTAGTGAACGGAGCGACTATATAGAGGGAGTAGAGAGGCCCAGGAAAAGAAGTTAAGAAGAGAGGCTGTGTTTAGGTTATCCCATGAGTGATGCAAGAGCATAGCTAGGTATTGTTTAGTTGATCTTTTCCATGTAGTTTGAAAGACTTTTTGTTTTATAATAGTCTAAGAGAGAGGGGCATGGTGTTCCAGGTTTTAAACACACAAGAGGAGTGCAGGGAGTCTTAAACAATATTGTTTGCTTTTGTTACACTTGTCAACATTTTGTCAGTAAACCATTGTGATCTTTTGGGAATGAAGAGTTGGAGAATATTGCTTAGACTATAATGATGGATGACAACAAATTTTGTAATTTTATTATAGCACTGGTCAAGTAAGAGAGTTGATTTGATTGAAAAATGACAAGTCTGGGGGCTGCATATAGGAGAGTAAGGATGAGAAGAGATGAGGCATTATTGCTTAACCTAGCCTGCTCTGTTAGGCAGGGTTTGGCTGTATAGAAGGCTCCCAATTTTTGACAGGTTTTCTTTAAACTCCATTTTCTCTGGTGATAGAATTTTAGATTTTCTTCAATGGTGACCCCTAGTAGTTTGTCATGGTTTACCATTTCTGTCTTTGTATTGCTTGATAATAGAATTAAGAAGGACATTTTTGGTTGGATAGTTACTTAGGGATGAATAAGATATGTTTGGATTTTGTGGGATTTGGAAGGAGCTGTGAGTCAACCAAGTCTCAATCTGTGAGAGAGTGTCTTGGGTGTACTTTTGTAGTTTAATCATGTTTTTTTTTTTTAATTCGATGATTGTGGAATTCTCTTCATACTGGATGATGGTTGCTTCTTTGGGTTCTAAATGTAGCTGATTAATGAATATATTAAAAAGTAGTGGACCTAATATAGAGGCGCAAAGGACTTCCATGGTTACTTGGAGAAGGGAATAGATGCTGTTTTTCCACTTCACAGCTTGTTGTCTGAGAAGTAACTGTTAAACCAGGATAGTGAGAGTTTATCAAAACCTAGAGTAGACTCCTTACATAGTAATTTTTGGTGTGACACCATGTCGAAGGCTTTGAACAGATCAAGGAATGTAGAAGAAAAAAGCATATTGTTTCTGGTCGGATTTACAGCTGTAACAAAGCTTAGTAGTGCAGTGATATAGATGGAAACCATACAGTGTAGGGGAAAGTAGTATGTTTTCAGTAATGCAGACAAGAACTCGGGACTGTATATGCTTTTTAACTATTTTAGACAAAGGAGATAGGATAGCTATTAGCTTGTAACTGGACAGTTCAGTGAAGTTTCCACCCTTTTGTAGGGGAAGTATGTAGAATTTTTATTAATAGAGTGATAAAATAGCTTTCCTGGAAACAGGGTATGCCAGAGCATCTGCAGCTATTTTTGTTGTAGTCACCTGATAAATTGTCTGGGGCACAGATGGTAGGTTTCAACGTTTTAAATAGTTTTGTGATAGAGGTTGGGATTAGATGAAGTTTTAGAGCTTGGGAATGAGCTGTGGGGTCTGCAGGTGTTTTAATAGTTGTAGAAGATGTTGGATTAAGAAAGGTGAGATGAGGTGGTATTCACACTAAAGAATTTATAAAGTGGGAGTTAAATTAGTTAGCAATGGAGTATCCTGGTATTTCTGTTTTGGGGCTAGGTTGAGTCATGTGGGCTGGATGTAGGGATTTTTTAATGGTGGACCAGAATATCTGAGGGCTGTTGCAACTTACTGTTTGTAATTGTCTGTAGATTTTTTTTGTCAGACTGGATGTTGCTTTTAGTAGTATTTCTGAGTTGATTGGACTTCTGTCTACTGGCATTAATATTGGATTTTTTCCAGGTTCTCCACACTTTGTCCCAGTAAAAGAGGTTTGATTCATCAGTTTTATGTAGATGTAACTTCTCTCATTCTCTAAAGGTCAGATGACAACTCTTAAACTTGAAGAAAGTATAGGAAACATCTTATTGGATGAAGCTCAGTTGACTGATACTTACCTTTCCCTAAACTGTGGCAGTGATGATGTATGTAGTGACGGAGGATCAGCGTAACCTGTATTATTCCTCTCAGGTTTAGGCAGGGACTCTGTGTTCTGTTGGTTGAGGAATGTGACAGGAATACAGTGCAGTAGAAGGAGTGAGGTTTAATAGAAGGTTGGAATTGAGCAATTTATGTAATGTTAGATTGATGATAATTACACAAAAGAATACATGTGATGGATAGTGTTTGTAACTGGGAAGATGTTAACATGGTTTTCTTGTATATGTATATATGTGTGTATATAACATGCCTATGTCTTAAGTGATAATTCAATATAGGTATTAAAGAATACAGTACAGTAAACACAGTAAAATAAAGTACGATTACAGTACTTAAGAGATGCTGTGAAGTACGTGTGGGAGTGCTGTCTTTGTTCAACGCCCCCCCCCCAACAGTAAATTGTTGAATTCATTAGGTTGTGTTTTCTGTTTTGAGCAATAATGTAGTAGCTTGCAAAGTAAATACAATACATTCAGTAAAAGCAACGAAACAAAGTACATCTACAGTAAACAATACAATGAAGTGCATACAAAGGGTGCTGTCACCCCCTTTACCCCCTTCCAGTTACTGCTTAAAAGAAATGTTCAGCCTTACATACAGTTTAACTCAACCCTGCGGTTTCTGTTTTAGCATAGATTATACAAAATCTTCATTTCCTTGCATTGGAATCAAAGCCTACCCATCATATTTAAGATTCACTTCTTTTGCATGACATCATAGATAAAGGGAAATCTGTCATTATTCCTGCCAGGTGCTGCCCTGCAATCTTACACAGGTAGTTCTCAGTCTTACTGATATTATCAGCTGCTGTATAAAACGTGCTACGTTTTGTGGAACTTTTACCTACTACCTTAGTTAAAGAGATGAAGAGAAAAGAAACTATATCAGTACACACCTGACCATATCTTTTTGGATAGTAATACACTTGTTGAAGGTATTCCTTTTCTTTCAGTGCAACATATTTGTAGGCAGTGGTGTTAGTTTTATGCACAGAAAAAAATAATAATTTGTCATGCTCAAGAATTATTGTATTGAAATGTGCTACAAAATAACTAATCAAAGGGCAGCAATATGACAACAGCACTGGAAAAGTATAATTGAAGAAGATATTTGTGGCTCCTGTTGCCAGTGTGCGCCTGCCATAAAGCCCAGCAGTCCTATGTCAATAAGCTACTGGCTGATTGGTATACAGTTGCCCAGCCTGGGTTACCTGGGATAGCTCTGTTGAGTGAAAGCTGGATGTAAAACCAATCAACCTGCCAAACATGAACTAAGAATTGCAACACTCAGTGTAGGTTCTCTTGACAGGACTGAGCTTGGAAGTGGATGATATGATGGTATAGAGGAGGCTGGACATCCTATGTATCCAATTGACAGGATGGAAGGGCAGTGCAGCAAAGCCTCTTGGCTTAGAATCCAGAGTCTGATACACAGGAGGATGGGCTAGAAATGTTGTCAGAATTGGGGTGAGAGGATTCAGAAGGCAGTGAAGGATGTCTTCAGAATTAGTGACAGACTCATGGCAGTCAGACTCCTGTGTAATGATAAGGCAGTATTCATAATCTCAGCCTAGGCCCCACAGCAGGGGGTGTGATAGTGAGGAAAAGAGTGCATTTGTATAGCAGTTGCAGGACCTACTAGATAAAAACAGGACAGCATGAAATGGTGTTGATAATGGGTAACATGAATTCACGTATCAGGACAAATAGAACAGGATATGAGGACTGTCTGGGTCCATATGGGTGAGGCAACAGGAATAAAAAAGGAGAGGCCATTCTAGACTTCTGTATGGTGAATGGCTTGATAGTAGCCAACACATGGTTCAGAAAAGATACCGTCACAAGATCACATTCAAGAGTGGCCAACATGCAACTAGTAAAGAAAGGACACTGGTCACTGGTATAGAATCAGTGATTTCAAAGTCATTCACATTGAAACACTTGGCCTACAGCATAAACCACTGGCTGCCACAGTCAAAGAGGAGGAAATAGGTGGAGTTGAAGAAGAATGGCAGCACCTATAAACGTAATGTGTAAGGACTACACAACAGATATGTGGCTGAGCCAGGTATTGAAATAAGGTACCTAAGGAAAGCTGGTGGTGAAATGCAGAAGTCCAGGAAGTCATCAAAAGAAAGAAGGAGTTCAGGAAAAAGTGTGAGATAGAAAAGATGGACCAGGCTAGGAAGGTGGCTAACAAAGGAAGCTGAGAAAGGAGTTGCAATAGCAAAGAAAAGGGCATCAGAGGGACTCTACCAGCTTCTGGAAAGTGACTCAGTAGGTGAAACAAAGAAACAATATCAGGTTGCAAAGCAAAGACAGAAAGATAAAGAAGATATTCAGACACTCTTAATAAGGGATGCCAGCAGCAACCTGCTCACCAGTTCACAGGACATCAAAGGCAGATGAAAGGAGTACTTCCAGCAACTTCTAAATGAAAACCCCACAAAAACTGTACTGCCCCAGACACAGCCTACAATGAGAGAAGAAGAAGAAGTAAGAACAGCACCAAGAAAAATGAAGTCAGGGAAAGCAGCAGGCTCAGATGAGGTCACAGCAACTATGATAAAGATGCTGACCGAGATAGCTCCTGAGGGTACACGTAGCAGTGTGGAGAGAAAGGTGTATCCCAGATGACTGGAAAGCAAGCATACTTGTGCCAGTGTACAAGAACAAAGGGGATAGGCACATCTGTGGGCAGGACAGCAGTATCAACCTCCTGTCACATTGCATAAAAGTTCTGAAGAGGATGATTGATAAACGGATATGCAGATAAGCAGAAGATAAGATTGGAGATTTTGAGTTCAGATGACGATGTAGCATAACTGACCTGATTACAGTGAGACAGATAGTTGAAAAGAAGCAAGAAATGAGGAAGGTGAAACTAAGTACAGATAAGACCGTGGTAATGGCAGCAAACTGGGGAAAACAGAAGAAGCTGAGAATTGAGATAGAAGGGAAGACAGTGAAACAGGTTAACAGCTTCAAGTATTTGGAAGGGGTGGTTAAGGAAAAGTGAAGTCTGAATGAAGAGGTCAAAGCTAGAATCAGAAGAACTGCAGCCAAATGGCCTAGAGTGTCAAGTGTAATGTATTACAGAAAAATGCCAAAGAAACTGAAAAGTAAGGTGTACAAAACAGTGGTGCGACCAGTACTACTTTATGGTACAGAAGTATGGGCAGTAAAGGCAGAGCAGGCGAGGAAGGTAGAGGTGATGGAAATGAAGTGCCTGAGACAGGTGGTAGGACACTGTGGAACAGATGAAGAAATGAGGACATAAGTGCAGAAGCCAAAGTAGCTCCAATTCCAGAAAAATGAAAGGGAACAGATTATGGTGGTTCAGGCACATATGTAAAAAAGCAGAAGCCAATCTGGTGAAGAAGACTTGGGACAGACAGACGATAAGAGAAAATGAGGGCATCCAGCAAAGAGGTGGATCAACTGTGTGAGAGAAGATCTGTAAAAGTCAGGCATCAGTGTCAAAGGTAGGAGTGTAGCATTGAATGGAGAGAGAGAAGGAGGCAGTTAACACAACGCACCAACCCCATGTAGAAAAATGGGGAAAGAGGGAGGAGTGTAGCGTTGAATGGAGAGAGAGAGGGAGGCAGTTAACGCAATGCACCAACCTCATGTAGAAAAATGGGGAAAGAGGGAGGAGTGTAGCGTTGAATGGAGAGAGAGATGGAGACAGTTAATGCAATGCACCAACCCCATGTAGAAAAATGGGGAAAGAGGGAGGAGTGTAGCGTTGAATGGAGAGAGAGATGGAGACAGTTAACACAATGCACCAACCCCATGTAGAAAAATGGGGAAAGAGGGTTGATGATGATTTGTGACCCAGTAAAAAGAAAAAAATACCTCATGCAACACAGATTCAGGGAAAGAAGTCTGTACTTATTTTGAACAGTACTGTGCAGCATTGTAATGGCATCGCTCAAACGGCAAGAATTTGTCATCAGCATCAATTCATTTTTCCTATTTTATAGTTTGGGTGGAGTGTCACTTCAGCAGTGACCATCAACTAGATCCCATGTCCACACTGCTATAACATGACAAGAATTATAAAAGTAAAATACTTTTGAGCAACTACAGCACATTTCTGCATTCTATATTCAGGTTAAAAAAGCACACATCTTCCCACTGCAGACCCAGAGGAAATGGTTGTGGTAGTAGTGTTAGCAGCATTTCACATATCTCTTACAAAGTCCTCATAAGTTCATAGGTAGGTACTAGGATAGTGGCCCTAGAGCCTATATAAACCTAGCCAAAAAGGTACCCTGACTTTCGCCACCCAAGAAAAGTATTTTCCTGTGCTCCTGTCAAGCAGAGCCACAGAAGTGATCCCTGGGGTGAATTTATTATTTCCCATCCAATCATCAAGATTTTTCTTGAAGAGTGCTAATAAGGAGCTTTGTTTGATATAGATAGGTAGTTTGTTCCAGAGTATGGGAAGTCTCTTGGACAGGAATCTATTCCTCCAGCATGTTCTGTTTATTGTGGTGAAAAGGTTTAGGTCCCTAGAGTGTGTAGCTCAGAGGGATTGGGACTTCTGAGCATGTCCAACAGCTCTGGGTTTGACATAGCTTTGTATGTTAGGCAGAGATTGCCTCTGAGTAGGCGATATGCGATGGAGTAAAACTGGAGTTTTTTGAGACGGTTTGTGTAGGGCATCTGTTTGAGGCCAGTAATCCTCTTTGTAAGGTATTTCTGTGGCCTTTCCAGTTGTAGATGTCTTGTGAGGTACATACCAAAAGAGGCATTATACTCTATAATGGGTCTAATGAGTGATGAATAGAGGGGGACAATTACCTCTTTTTTCCTGGATGAGAAACCTTTTACGATGAGGTGTGCTACGTAGAAGGGTTTCCTGACTTCTGTGGCAATGTGATTATCAAAGGAGAGACTACTGTCCACCTGTGTCCCAAGGTTTTTTATCACACTTTCAGTGTTAAGTAGACTACCACCTATGTGGTAGTTCATGGGTACAGAGTTTTTACAAAAGAGATGACAATGCACTTTTTGGCATTGAGCTTGAGGCCATGGCTTTGACACCAGGCATCCGTCTCAGTGAGGCCCTTTTGTAGGATGTCCACATCGTTAGGAGTTTCAGTTATGGCTCCTAGTTTCCAGTCATCTGCGAACTTCATTAGCCAAAGACCTTCTGTGTTAGCCTGTACTTCAGAGAAGTAGATACCAAACAGGAGAGGACCCAGGACTGAACCCTGTGGTACTCCACTTGTCACTGGTCTGAAGTCGGATTTGGAGTCTGCTAATTTCACAGTGTGGGTTTTGTCAGTGAGCCAGTTGGCAACCCATCTTGTGACATAGGGATTTATACCTAGTTTAGTGAGTTTATCAATAATTCCAGAGTGTGGGATGGTGTCGAAAGCCTTGGCGAAAACTAGATAGGCTGTGTGAACCACCTTACCCTCATCTACTGCTTTGGTGACTGCTTCAAAGAAATCTATCAGGTTTAGGAGACATGTTCTGCCTTTTACAAACCCGAACTGGGTGGGGTCCAGAGTTTGGAGATTACCAATGTCTTTGTTTATAAGTTCCATGATGATGCGTTGCATGGCCTTGCAGAAGAGGCTCGTCAGGCTAATGGGGAGGTAGCTGCCGGGGTCCATGGTGGATCCCCCTTTGTGGAGTAGGATAACTGTCTCTACAATAACCATTCAGTGGGCACAAAGCCAGTAGGATAACTGTCTCTACAATAACCATTCAGTGGGCACAAAGCCTGAGGTGAGTCTATGATTGAACATGGTACTTAGGTGGGGTGCCAGTTCTTTCTGTAGTTCATGTAGAATGCAGTCTGGGATGTTGTCAGATCCCATGGATGCTGTGTTCTTGGCTTTGGAGAGTGTGGTTTTTACCTGTGTAGCCATGATTCCAGGAACGTTGCATTCTTCTGTTAAAGAAATGGACCCTTTGGGGGTGAGAGGGGGGTAAAGTTAGCACTGAACCTATCTGCAAGGATGTTGGCAATATTAGTTGGTTCTGTATATTTAGTGCCATTGTGCTGTAACTCAGAGCAGATCTGAGTGTTGCCATTGAGATTCTTGACATAGCTATAGAATGTTTTGTGGTTGTCTTTAGAAACCGTGGCGATTTTGTTTTTGTAACTAGCTTTGGAGGATTTTATGAGGGATCTCTGCTTCTTACTGATGCTGACCAGGGAGTTCCTCCAATCATGGGATTTTACTCTTTTTTGCAGCTGTTTCTTTCCTCTGTTGTAGAGTTTGTTTATGCAGGGGGACCACCAGATTGGGTTCCTTTTTTTGTAGGATAGCATTTTGGTTCTGTTAGGGATAAGCATGATCCATGCACTCATGTAAGTGCTTATAAAGTGCATTTGTGTAGGATTCAGCAGTCGTAACTCTATTGTCCATCTGGATGGGTGTTGTGAAGTTTGCCACTTCTGTCTTCAAAAGCGTGAAGTTGGCTTTGGAGAATTGTTTTGCTGTAGTTTCCCTAATGCGGGGTGAGGGCAGGATGTGGTTGTCTAGGGTGATTAGCTTGTAGTCGGGTCTGACATATGAGGAAATGACCTCTGGTGTGGAACACTGAGTCACCCATGTTGGTAATGACCAGGTCTAGGATATTGCTGCCCCTAGTGGGGGTGTGGATAAGTTGATCCAAGGCATTGGAATTTATGAATTCCAGGAAACGTTGAGTAAAAGAGTTGGTACATGAGTAGTTTTCCCAGTTAATGGTGGGGTAGTTGAAATCGCCCATTATTAGGGTATTAGTTTCTACCCTAATATTTTCCAGTGTATCAAGAAATGAGGAGTGGGAATCCTGGGGCATGGTGGAGGATCTGTAGCAAGCTACAATTTGGATTGTGATCTTGCCCAGAGTTTGTTGCACTTGGATAGTCTTGTATGCATTATGCTGAGGAACTAGCCTGGAGGTGTGGATATCCTTAATGAATATGGACACGCCTCCGCCTTTAGTGTTTTGGTCCAGGTTAGGTGGCCAAAAGGTGTGGTGTGAACTAAAGCCTCGTAATGCAGGGGTGCTCTCTGGAGTCTTGAACCAGGTTATTTGAAGAAACATCTGTCAGTTCCAGCTTCTGGTTTACAATCTTCGCTTTGATTCCTCAGGAACTATGTACGGTAGGTCAGAGGACTGCAGGTTGATAGCCTTTGAAAAGTCTAAAGTCTAGAGACTTTATGTTGGTGAGGATTTACAGTTGCTATGAATAGGTTCTAGCAGCCCTAAAACAGTGTAAATCAGTGTAATTCAGGCAAAAAGTGGAACTCACACCACTGCCATTATGTGTCTTCGAAAATGCAATTAACTATTGCTGGTATTTGCACAGTTACTGATAACTAATTAACATAACCTTGCTTTGTGCTGAAACTGTAGTCAGCTACTGGAAATGTTCTAATTTTTACATATTTCTTGTACTGTATTATATTTATTTTCATTTATCAGTAACAGTTTCTTTTTATTTTGTTTTGAATTTAACTGGGATGGAGCACTGATCCCACTGGACGTATTTCAGTCTCAGCCAAAAAAACAACACTGTTGTCAGTTAAGTTTTTGTGACGGGGAAACTACTACCTCTTTTTAACTCTCTTTGCATGGTTATGGTGACTGATTACTTGTTAATGTAACCTTGCTGTATACTGAATTGCTATAGTGAAATATGTGTGGGTGTGTTGGGTGGGAGGAGGGAGCGATCCCCTTCACATTCAGTTAACAGTGGCAGATCATAAGAAAACCCTTCAAAGATAAAAAATATCTTTGCAAAGCTACCTCTGTCATTAATGATATGTGGTTGCTTGCTAGCCCTATTAAGCCTATGCATGTGCAGAAATAACATGTGAAATAAGTAAGTTACTTCAGTTTTCAAGGAGTGGGGTTTAAAATGCCCCCTTTACATGCTGTAACTTGACAAAAGATAAATAAAAGTAAATAAAACACATTTGAAATACTACAGCTTCCAATTAGATATCTAACTAGCAAAGAACCACTAATAAAATGAGCACTGAGTAAATTATAATGCCCCTTTTCCAAAAAACCCAGACAACCATATCGCATATATAACTTCAAAGGGTATTAGAGGCTGATAAGGAAAGCAATCTGACCACAATGTAAAAATTCAGAACATAAATATATAGACAATTTTGCTATGTGTCCAAATAAGGATACTTGTGTTTAATCACTATTTCACTGAAATGTTGTATATACTACATTTCTTCTTGATCTTTCCTGCTGTTTCAGAGTTTTAATTTCTTTACTGTTTAGACTTCCTGAGACTTGGGTTTCCTTTTTGAATGGTATTATGAGAAATGAAAGCTGTCAAATGACTTTCTCAGAGACTTGAGAATAAGCACTTGAGAGCCAGTGGGATTCAAACCCAAGCCGTCAGCTTCACAGCCTGCCACTTTAGTTAATGTGCCGTACAGCTTCCGTAAAGTTACAGGCCACTGCCTGTTAAATCCTAAAAATGTGAGCAACATGGTCGGCTTCATTTCCTTTTTTACTACTCACAAAACGTCTGCATTAATGATCAGTTTGATTGTAGGCCGCTTAACTGGTGGTGGAAACCTTATTCAGAAGTGACATAACTTTTCAAGCAACCTGCTCCCCTGGTTTTGTGTCATAATTTAAGGACTGAGTTTTGAAATTTGATATTAGAAGGAAACAGACAAAATACATATGATCAGATGTTATGCTGAGAAAGTGGGGTCTTTGCGTGGCTGAAGAAAATTAGAACATGTGACTAGACACTAATGTTTGCCTCGCCATTGGATTTTGATGCATGTCTCTTGACAGTCCTCAGTATAGAATCCACCTGTATTTTGTGTGCTGTGGTTTCAAAGCAGTTTGTAAATCCTCATACAGTATGAGGGCAAAGCTCATTTTAAAGGAACAGTGAACAAAAAGGAGACTAGAAAACAGGTCATCCTGTATCACAGAAATGGTGCTGATGTTGGATACTGCACTGAAAATGAACAAAGACCAATGAAAAGGAAAACTAAACAGGTAAAATGGAATACACTAGGATGTTAGTTTGAGATGGGTATTGATGTTTGGTCTGATTTTTTTTTAAACCCATAATTGTCTTTTTCTATTGTAATGCAAAAAACATAAATGTTGCATTGTCTCTGTGGCTGAATGGAGTCCATATGACGGGATGTAGTGTTTGGTGCCCATAGCCCTTTTATTCTCTTGATGTGCTGTCTGAGCAGTATAAAGAAAACCTTTTACTGCTGCATAAGTCATGAGATTAACAGTGTTGTAATCAAATATACTGCCTGTGTCTGCAGCAAGGCTTTTACAATGGTGTTACACTTCTCTCTTGGTGCCTGAGACATTTTATTATTACTATGACATAACTGCACTGTCTCCACACCAATTAGTAAAGCAGTATCCCTTCAAGGCAATGGACTGCATCTGATGTCTGCTATTGTAAAACGATTTAAAAGATTATTATGCAACAGGCTATGGAGGCATCATGCAAGCTAAAGCTTATAAGCTTTGCCCTTCCTTTGGATTTAAACATTTTTATCTAACTCATCCAGGTATGATTGGTACAATGCACATTGAAGTGTTCTGAATTACACGTGCCTGTCATCAGCCTCTGAAACACTGTCTGATGAAGTGGTGATGAAAGTAGCCATAGAGACAAAATACTATGGAAGAATGTTAGGCTGAGTCACTTGTTTGTAATGTCTTCCCAGATACAGTACAGCATACATCATGCATTGTGTTTTAGCACCCTCAATTACTGGGAAAAACCCAAAGTAGTACTGCATATAGAGGAAATTAGGAAAGTATGTTCCTGAAATAAAAAAAAAATGTTCTTATGAAGTAATATTAAACCAGGATTTGAATGAGGGAGAATATTAGAGTTTAGCAACTAGCTTACCCAACTATCAGTTTTAATTTCTCCATATAGATTCCCGGGCTTTCAGGTTAATCAAAGACTGCTGCATATCATTTATTGTAAAACATTTTCAACATAAACTTTTCTTTCATAATTGCTACAGACCTCTGTCATTAAAGGGTTAATGTGATCTAAAGTAATGTAGTATCATGCAATTACAATTTATGTATACATAATTAGTTCAGTGCATACATTTTAAACATTATTAGTCCGGTTTTCAATGACCCCCCCCCCCCCAAGCAACCTTACATGCAGCCAATGTGCTTATTTATTTAATTTTAGTGTGCATTTGTTTACTGGGGTTGCCTGACTGCATTTAGTCAAAAAATCCTGTTCAGCAGAGGCCTGGGGAGAAAAGCTCCAACATATTACAATAATTTTTAAACAGAAATTCTGTAACAGACATGAACAGATGTTAATTAATATACATTAGCAAATTAATGTGTAATGGTTAATCTCATTACAGTCATATGAACTAAGGAAAACTGTTCCAGTAAAAAGATACGCATTTAGTAGATGTTGAACACTGAGCATTTGAATAGGTGTATTTGCCAGATAGTAGACCATGTGATTAGTGCTTAGGAATTCAAAGAAATGGAGGTGATGGGAGGAATTTTAGCATTATTGTTAAGAGGTGGATTATAAAGAAGGTTCATGGATAATTATACATCGTTATGATAAGGTTATATTAGAAGTATAGATGTCCCTAATTCCTGTTTCACGATGTTGATTTCAGCAGCTGTTTCAATTGCTTAAGACAACAACAATATTGCTTTTTGTGGTGGTATATTGTTTACTTTTGCAGGGCATTTCTCTTTTCTCTGATGGTTTACCCTCCTTGGAGACATGGGTGTCATGATCAGTTGTATGTCATAGACTGCATAATGTTATTCATGAGGTCACAATAAGGTTGTATTCATATTTAGCACTGTGAAGGGTACGCAGGGCCATTGCTCTGTCCCTGATCCTAGCACCGTAAGTGACAATTGACAGTATCTATTCTTATCCAACCTGAGGGTGGCTTGACAAAGTCAATGCGCTTTATCTTTCTCTCTCTCTCTGTTGGCAAAATAGGGTTCTTAGTATGTTGGACTGTATTGTGTCACCCAGTCACCCAGATAGTATAGGGCATTATGCAATAAATTCATATGATACTGTATCGTATCTGTTTTCTTTTGCATGCTGTTTCATGTACTGTAATTGCATTGGGTTCATCATTTAATTTTTGTTTAGAATATTGGTATGTATGTGATGAAAGAGGCAAACATTATTTTGTGTGGGGTAGTTGGTAAGAAGAGCATTGAAATGGCCAGACTAAAATATAGGGCATCACTGTATGTTGCAATGGTCGGAATAACCATCTAAGCACAGGCTTTTAAAGAATAGTCTACACAATTGTTATGCACTCTATAAAATAAAATTAATTTTTGTGTTGCACTGTTGTTTCACTGAAATCCTCCTTCATTCAGCTTTTGGTCAGTTCACCAATAGTGTTCTACAAATCAGGGTGCTACAAATCCTACCTGAGGAATTGTCAGTCTTCCCTTCAGTGGACTTCATGACTGTATTTATTTTGGAAACAAAAACATGGCTGGTAAGGTAGCCCTATGTGCTACATTTATCTTAACCATATTTTCTAGAGATGCAAACTCTGACTGGTAGAGGTATACATTATGTCAGACCATGGTACCTGAAAGCGTCTTTTTCAGTCCTGTCGGTGCTGATTCCATTTATACAGAGACTTGAGATGCTGCTTTCAAAAATGTAACTAAAACAAATCTTAAGATTAACCTGTAATTCTTGCACTTCTTCAGTCAGTACAAATGGGCAGTTAAATTCTTAAGCTCATTTCATGAGTTTAATTCTTGCAATAAAAGTAAAGCTGTTAAATAAGAAGGAAAACCTACTGCCCACTATCTGTTTATGATCTTATTGTCCTTCAAAGACAAGTTATTTAGGTAGCCTGCTATCCGCTTACCTTGCTCCATTTGGTTGGATCCCTGTGTTACTTTTTACCAGATAAATACTGGGATGTTTATCTAGGACGGTGGGAACCAGATAATAGAAAGGTAATAATAACTCTGTGTTGACTACTCATAGGGCTTCAGCTAGAATAATTTGGAATAAGGCATGCAATGTGGGTGCCTCAAAGGGAAAAGACTGGTATGCTGGAAAGAGTATAGAAGAAGTTGACTAGGATGGTTGGGGAATAAGGAATGGTGAAGGTATGATGAAAGGCTAATGGAGTACAACCTCTTTCCATTAAAAAGAGAACCATGACTATTATATATGTGCATAAGGCACTAATTGGGAGCTGTAATGGAAATGTGTTGCAAAGGTAAAATAGAGCTGGGAGGATTGGACCTAATAGATCAGGTGGACATAGTTCAAAGATTGTATTTTGGATACAACATTAGACCAAGGTCCTATCTAAGTTGGTGGTAGCTCAGATGGATGTAGAAAATCCCACAACAGTTACCAAAAATAATGGGTGAATTTTTCTTAATTCCCTGGCCTAGTTTCTCTTAATTAGTGTGAATGCCACCTCTTGTCTCACCTGAAGAGATCACTGGCCCAATGGGAGTAATACAGTCAACAAAGCAGAAAAAAAAAATGAGAAAGTACTTTCTCATGGAGAGGGTGACAAACAGGAAAATGTTGCTTCCGGAGTATGCAGTAGAGGCATATAAACACTTGAAGCCTTTAAAAACTTGGGATTCCTGAAGGAATAAGATCAACGTGTGCATGTGTGTGTGTGCGGTGTTGTAGACTATCTAAAAAACACAGAACAAACATACTCTATATACTTAAACTGGCTTCTTCGTGTAATGACATATAAATAATTTATAACAACAGTGTCACATCTAAATCAGGGAAGCCATAATTTAGTGACTCACAGTTCATCCCATTTTAACTGTTTGACTCCCATGTGAGCACCAAATGTTGCTGGTATTTCACCTTGATTCCTCCTCGGTATTAAAAGCAAAGACAGCATGCATACTTGGCCCAGAGACCTGCTGTCTGCCATTTTCTGTTTTCTGTTAATAGCAAAGCTCATTCTCAACATCAGACAATCAAAGGCAAAAGTCAATTTGGCTGCTGCCTACAGGTCCAGCCAAAGTTTGTTTTTTTATTTTTTGCCAATATTTAAAAACTGTCACAAATTCTCATCTACAGTGTTTTATACCATTCTCTCTTCTTATTTGCCTTCCTCTCTGAAGGCTTATAAGGACAAATTGAAAAAAATCTTCATTTTGGATTTCTGCCGGGGATATGGATCCCTTTTCTGTTCCATCCCTACTGGTCTTTTAGTATTTGTGAGAGCTTTTTGATGCTGGCTTTACCTGTTCTGTTAAAGTCCATTTAGTTTTGTTTTCAAGCGTCTATATGGGCTAAGTAAGACTACACATTTAGCTATAATTAAAATGTACAATGCTAGTCTCAGTCACCCTTTCATTTGTGTTCATCAACTAGTGAAGTCCAATTGAGAAAAGCTTATTTCTGGGGAAGCCTGGGGAGAAAACTTCCAAATTAAACAATTTTCTTACAATTAATGAATGATATACAGGGAGAAGATGCACAATACAGGAATGTAATTCACATTAATTCAGAAGTACACAGTTAAATTTGTTATACAGTTTCATAATGCAAACTGATACAGTACTCAAGGGAAACTAGTAAAGATGTTCTGCAAAAGGTCTTATGTACATCTTTGCTATATACCATGTCAGAACCAATAAGTGACAAAACATAACACAATAAGATGAACTAATTCTTATTATGTTAGTGTCATAAAGAGCAATCAGTGCAGCTCAAATGGCGTTTTTTTATCCCATTTTGGATATTAAGTATAATTATAATTTTAGATTTACAAGATTTACAAGTACATGATTTTCAGTCATAGTGTAGGCTTATTTTATACAATGCTAACAGCTCTGAAGTGAATACACAATATTGCATGAAAGTTCTTTGTCACCGGTTAACCTGGGAGAGATAGCAGCAGAGTCAGGGAACTAACCTGTCTATGAACAACATGGAGAAGGTGATTAAAGTTGTTGGCAGATTTAAAAGGGATTATAGTAAAGTCAACAAAGTGAATATAATGAGAGCAGACTGTAGATGAAGTCCAGTTTAATCTGAATTGATAACATACTCTATTAACCCAACCAAGCGTTTACACATAAGTACCTCTTAAAAGTCACCATATGCCTTCATGGCTTACCTAATTTAATATTTTATTTAATAAAATGTAAAATACTTTATTGCATTAACAATTACTAAATCTCAAGTTGGCTTTCTTTTACTGGAAACCATTACAAAGTTGCCTCATTGACTGTGCCTAATTGATGGCATACTAGCTGGTTCAAACATTTTTGTTTTGTAAACATTGTTTTTCTTCTTCTTTGGTTTATATACTTAAATGTGAGTCTTTATATCCACTTCATATATTAAGTTTTCCACCGTTTCTAAGCACTGACTGCCTTTTTTTATAATCTGGCTGCAGTCATTATGAATCATTTCAGATTCCTGGAGAACAAATTACAAAATAAAATAAGTGACTGAAGGTGAGAAAAAGTCTGTGATCATTTATCTGCAGGCCCATTTTGCTTCAGGATGCTGTTTTAATGATGATTTCTTTTAAGTTCTGTTTTAGAATTCCAGATTCTGAGTATGGAATGGAAGTTATTATTTTACTTGTAAGAATTGTACCTAGTGATATGGTAGTTCTACAAAAGATGGTACCACTGTTTTACAGATTACAATGCAAACTGCTTATTTGGGTTGTAAGAGGGTCTTATGTGAAGTTCTTAATCAAAATTAGGTGTTAAGTGAACTCCAGGCAGAGCACTTTACACAAGGAGACACAGGTGCACTGAGCTGGTTAAGGATGTAGTTCTGAGTAGGGATATTTAAAAAGCTGTAGAACTACATAATTCAGGACAACTAAAGTTCTTGCCTTGGGAAATGCCATTTCCTGAGGCAGCTACCTCAGCCTACATTTCTGATCTACAGACCTTATCAGTGATGCCGCTCTACTTGATATTAATTAAAGAGAGTTTTTTGTGTACTAATCTAACCTTCATGCCTAGGGTCTACAAAAAGTAATTTAAATTTGACATTTCATTTGTCAAGTTTTCCCATATTTATCTAATTAGTACAAATATCCTGTTTATTGCATGGGTTTCCACAGTAGGTCATGTACATAATGTAGATGGGACACATTCAATAAAAAAGATTAACTTTTAGATTCCTTTGCCAAAGACCATAAAGACTAGTGATTTACTAGCAATCCCTCTCCAGGCAGAGGCTAATAAGTTAATAATACTGTACATGTGAATTTAAGTGGTTTGCTTTCTGTTAGTATAAATATTGCAAAATCTTGCAAATCCATCTGTAAAGCACTTTCTGCTACAGCTTGTCTCTACAATGACACCCTTTTTCCACAATTCCTCTTTGTACAGTATATTTGCATGTATTGTTTGGTCACTTCTGAATACCCTTGCCAGTCATCACAAGTTGGATGTGACATGTAAGTCTAGGCTCTCTTTTGGGCCATGGCTATTAAGGATTGTTCCCTAAGGATAGTTACCCAGCGGGACCAAGTTGGGATGTTTACTTTGCTTCCTCCAGCAGAAGAACTCCTGTGAAGACCTATACAAGAGTTATGGGTACTCACCATAACTCCAGATCTAGGAGGCATTCAGCCCTCCTTCAATCTATTCATTTATCCTTATTTTGATCCAAAATGTCAGTATTCTGTTAGAGCAGTATATTACAGAGTTGTGGGTGGCAGTTATAGGAATTTTGTTGTGGTAAGTGGTCAGAACAGCTGCCACATCAGTTTTAAATGTTCCTGCTGCCAGAGGTCATTGCTGTGGTGAGTACCTATAGAATTTATCACTGAGCCACTCTTGTATGTTGATTGTGTTGCTGCTATTAATAAATTTATTTTTAGGTTACTAAACTGATAATTTAAAAATACTCCTCACAGATTCATCTTTGAATATATTAATGTTATGTCAATGGAGAACCTATTCTTCTGTTAACTTTGCAATGATTGGATTTTGGGTAAAATTGGGAAAGTAGAGTGAATCTCATAGTGAGCAGAAAATCAGTCATTTTTTTTAAATTTCTTCAGATGTTTAAGATTTCTAATACTGTGAGAGTAATGGATCTGATTCCTAAGTGGGGGTACAATCAAAGTTCATGAAATGAGTATTGCTTCAGTATTTGTTTGCCTGCTCTTCTCAGTACTTGTACCCAGAATTATCTTCTTCATATTTATTATGGTGATTAGGGTATCACTTTGTCATTTAGTGTTGCCTGAAGGTAGTATGAAAGATAAGAAATCTGCATTGAGTGTGTGTCCCCTGCCTCGTTGAATGTGTTGGCAGTGTGGGAGCATTTCTGATCACAATAACATTATTACACATATTGTTTTTTCCATTAATGACTGATGTGAACATTATGGAAATCGTATTCCAAAGCATCAATGGTACTTCATCTTCAGTACTCAAAAACACCAAAGTACTTTTTACAACGGCTAAATAGTAACATAGCTCCTACCATCCACTACCTTGCAGGACATAATTATCTTCAAGTGTGCTGGTCTCTAGTTATGATGGTTGAGCATAAAACAATTTATGTGAAATAACATCCTTCAAACAGTGGGCCTCAAGTAGCTATGTAAATATTAATAATTTCTTAACCCCCCTATGGAAGTTATTAACCTGCATATCCCATTCAGTGCTGTGTTGGAATAATTTTCTAGTTATGGAAAATTGTCCATACGTATCCCTTAAATATTCTTTACATTAGTTGTTTGTCTTTATAAGCGCATTTTACATTTACATGTGGTAGTATGTAACTTACTGTGCAGTGTTGGAAATACTAGTAAGAAATTTAATGTAATAATGTTTCCACATTTATCTACAAATCATAGAGAATCTTTTTTGATTGTTAACTTAGTGTGCAGGAAGGAAGACGTTCATTTATATTTTGATGTAATCTACTGTGCTGTCATCATTAGTGGCAGGTTCCTTTGCAGACATTAAGGTGGCCTTTTTAGTTTTCCAGCTCTGTCAAAAACAAACAAACTCTGTGCTAGAAATTGTAGTTTTTGAAAATAGTTATTAATTTATGAATTTAGCATCTTGTGATGTAGAGATTTTTTCATCAAATTTTCTGTAGTCACGAATTTAACTTTTCCCAATATGCAGCAACAACTTAGTTGAATATCTATTAAATTTGTGGGCTACAGATGGGGGAGGTCAAGTCACCTGTTTGGAAGTACTCAGTTTTTTGCTGATAATCTTTTATTTTCAAACACCTTGTGTAGGTTTTCACCTTCCTCAGCTGCTTTGTGATGCATAGGAGGACATTTTTTTCCTTTCTCAGTCACTCTTCCATGCAAACAACCCAAGACTTTTAAATATGTAAATCTGATGATATGATCCTAGACATTTAAGTACTGTGCAGGGATAGCGAAAACTGGGAAGAGAAGCAGATCATCAGTTTTCAAAAGTGGAACCACTAATAAGGGATTCTAGTATTACCACTGACTTGGGCAAGTTATTAGTTTCTACCACATGATACTGCTGGGTTATAAAAGAATACTGCTAGCTAATTAAGCTAGAAACAAAAGTGCATATGAAAGAGTGATAGATGCTGCTGGATTTGAAGAATGCTGCGTTTCACTTTAAAACTTCTCTAATATTTTCTTGCTTAGAACTGCAGCGTGCTAATCTTCAGCCTCAAGAATTACACCAAGGTAACTAGCCAGGGAGCCCAACTTTAAATAAAAAGTTCACTCTACTAATATACAAAGCATTAGTGTGGCAGGCCTGTACAAATAAATCTAAATGAAAGACTGGAATGGCACTATTACATAAAAGAAAAATTGCTTGGCAACAAAAGCCAAGAATAGCGGTGTGTTGTTTTGCTTTAAATTGCTCCAGTCCACATTCTTTCCTGGGTATTTTTATATGTTTCTTATTATGCTTTTCATTATTGTGATGTATGCAACTATTTTTTCAAGCTGGACGCTGACTGACTGCAAGTATGTTTGTGTAGGGGCACAATGGTGTTTCCATCATGTTTTCTCACAGAAATGTGCTTGCATTCCTTCTACATGGATTCATGAAATGATGGATAAGGCTAGAGGTGAAGGTGGTGTTGCATGCCAAACAATGCAACCTCCGCTGTCTGTGTTTATGTGTTAACAGCTCAGGCCTGCTACTCTCATATGTATTTGTCATAAGCTGCTTTTAAGTTGTAGCAATTGTATTAATTCCAGGAATGTGTCACTGGAAAATGGCCACAGTATACTGTGTACTAATAAGAACATATGTTTTTCATGTGTTTTACTGGTGCAGTCCTAAGTAACGGGAGCACTGATGTAGGCTGAGTCTAAATTTGATGTAACTTTCCAGAAATGGGCTTCCCTTTTCCCTTCATGCTGCCTTCCCT
Organism: Protopterus annectens; assembly: GCF_019279795.1. Classification (NCBI taxonomy): domain Eukaryota; kingdom Metazoa; phylum Chordata; order Ceratodontiformes; family Protopteridae; genus Protopterus; species Protopterus annectens. The sequence goes on along the minus strand of NC_056751.1, from coordinate 552,283,455 downwards.
ATGGCACTGGCATGTCCTGCTGTAATGGTGATGTCTGCCTATGCCATCTTTACTTCTTTCTGAAGGCTTGTATAAACATCATTTTGAAAAAAGGCACTGGCTTAGACTTTATGGCATATCAAATTGACTAAGTAAGTACCCAGGGACATTTTCTTGTGCTTTAGATAGTTATGACATGTTAATTAATTTGCTCTGGTCTGTGAGCTGACATACTGAGAGCTTGATGTATGTCTGTTGTAGTAAAAGATAACTGGTGTGATTTTTGGGACGAAGATTCTGAATAGAGATTACCACAGTCTGTGCTTGTATTGTCTTGGGTTAGAGCATGATGTTCCAAACTGAGATCTGCCAAGTGTTCAATAACAGAATGGTTAGGAGAACAGAACATTGACTGCAGGAGTACAGGATAAAAAGAGACTTGTCACCCTTGTTATGGTGAGTGCCATGTCGGCATTCATGCAACCGCAGAAACCCAAACATGCTCTTCCTAAAAAGATAAAACAAATGTTGAGAAGGATAAGTACACAGAGAAAGAGAAGGAAAGAGAGAGGCCAGAACCATATTGCTCACAGACTCTCTCAAGGTATAAGGGAATCGTATCTATGGAAGTGTCATTGCAACCCAGTGCCACAGCATCATCTTTTATTAATGCCTCTGTCACTGGCCCTGTAAAGGCCACCACACTATCAGCCTCATCCATGTCCTTCTGCACCAAAACTATAGCAAGACTGATGGAGTAGGATGTCAACACCAAGACATCCAGTTCACAGTGCTAATAAAATTATTATGGAAGGGCAGGGGGTATCTCCATCCTGTTGGTAAGAGAATGTCTGTATCTCTAAGACTGAGGCTAAGGATTCCTCTGAAAGTTCCATAATTGGTAACTGCCACCAAATGTACTAAGACACTAATTTCTGAGCTTAGGCTGTCTGGAAGCAGTTGCCACCTGATAGATCCACCTCACACCCCATTCATCAGACAACAGCCTCCCTTCACCCTATCAGTAAATTTTAAGCCTGGCCCATTGACTTTCTGAGTTTTATGCAAAGCACACAGCCAGATCCTGACCAATCTTATATGTCTGGAGGCCCTTCTGTAAAAAGGAAAATGGAGGCCTCTCTCCAGAGAAACTCCGAGAAGGAGAAGCTGGATTACAGGTCCCAGCTCCCCTCTTCCCCAAGCTTTAGCAAAGAGGAAGAGGACTTACTGTCCTCTTAGTCCCTCCCAGAAGGCACCTCATTTGGGGATGTTCTGTCACTTATGAGAGAACACTCCAGGTGGCAGTCTAAATAGGCCTCGGCTTCCCAGTATAAATACCTCTAAGTCCTGGGACTACAGCCACTTAAGCCTGTAGCTATACATTCAATATAGGAATTCCTGTTAAATCTTCTTGAAGCAATATAATTAGGACTAGACTTCCATCCCCCACCATCTCCCCAAAGAGGCCTGACTTTGTTATAGGGTACAGGATCTTCACAGACAGTTTTCTTATTCTTGGATACCCTCAGGGCAGCCAAAGAGGTGTAATACATTTCCCAATGTCCAGGAAAGTAGGAATGTGTTGACAGCAACTGGTCTTGCCTTCTTACCCCTAAATTGTATGAGCCACATGAGCAAGTATTGTGGTCAGCTTGTGAAGGAACTCCTGGAAGAGTATGGGGGAGTAAGTGATGGGTCACTGAAAGCAAAAAATCACCAGTCAGCTCCAGACCACTGTGTGGGTTAGGAGGCCTGTCATACAGTGTTGTTAGGATGCTTTTGATACAGCATCTATGGTTGATGGAACTGGGCTGTTCATCAGGAGGCATTCCTGATGACCCAGTCCTTATCTAAGGATATCAAGGTGCAACTGCTTAATGCCCCATTGGATAAGAAGTTTCTCTGTGCATCCCATTCATGTGGTGTTTTTAAAAACTGGAAAAAAAAAAAAGAAAATCTATAAATCAATGACGCACATGTTTTACCATCAAATTACCAAATGCTGTAAAAATTACCACACAAAGGAGCTGCCCTGCTACCAGAGGCAAAATGAAACATCCAAAAGGTAACAAGGGCCTTCCTAAGAAGAGATGGCAGCATGAAGACAGAGAAGTCTGGGGACCCCAAGGGCCCAACACCTCTAAAGAAGAACCGTGACTTCACCTGTCTTCTTCCCTCCCTCATTTCCAAACCCCACCTCAGCCCTTAATTACCATTGTCACTCAAAAGGTAGGAAGAAATTATATCATTAAAACTGGGTAGACATAATATCAGACAAATGCGTTGTACAGAATGTTTCCAAGCCTAACAAAATCGAGTTTCTGTCTCCCAAAAAATGTAAGGTATCTGTCTGTTCGAAAAGACCAGCAAGATTTGAAAACACTCTGATCACACACATATTTTAAGGCACTGTAAAGTGCATATACAGAGGTAAAGAGGCCAGAATATTTTACTCATGACTGTTTATGGTGCCATGAAAAGATGGGCTCTGGAGACCCATCCTAGCTCTCTTAACACTAAACAGTTTATTTGGAGTTCTATGTTCAAAATATTGACCTGTAGGTCCTCTTCCCTTCCCCTGGTGACCCTAGATTTCAAAGATGCCTACATTCACATGTTTGTCCATAGAGACCATAGATCATATCTAAGATCTGTAGTGTGGGACCAGCACCATCTATTGGTCTTCTTGCACTTTAGCTCACTGCTGCATTTGGAAAATGTCTGACTCCGTACTTTTTGCAAAACTAAAGCATCTATCTCTCCCCCTTCCTGGATGACTACCTCATCCAAGCCCACATGCAGGAGGGGATGCAGTGGGTCTGGCTTGTACCCTAGCATGCTTCCAGAAATTAGATTGCTTTAAACTTGAAAAAAATTAGATGGATCCTGGTCAAAACTGTAACCTTTTTAGGGACTGTACTAGACACGACCATATCAAGAACTTTTTTTTATTAGGAAAAAATGGAAACCTTAACTTGGTCTTAACATAATGTGGGGCAGTAGTGCCACATGTTAACAGCACAGTTTTTCACCATACAGTTCACTACCTAACTTGGCTTTATTTTAAAGACTTATAGTGGGTTATTCATTCAGTGTTAGAATGCTTAGTTCCTTTGCATCTGTATTTTAAGAGTCTTTCCTTACTAAGGAGTGAATCTTATCCTTATTAGGGAATAATCTACAACGAGAGTCTGGCTGTCTGCTTCATCATTACCAATGGTTACCATTATGATTATTTTTTCTTTGTAAATACAGTTTAATTGCTAATCCTGTCCCTAATAATGTTGGGCTACACTTGCTGCTGCTTCACTAAAACTAGACCATGTTTAGAGGGCTCAAGCTGTGTAAAAAAAAGTAAGTAAATAAGTGCATTGGTAGTTCCATATCTGCCCCCCTCCCTTATACACACAACTGGAGGTCTCAGTATGTCCCCTGTGCCTGTAGTAGCTATCAGGTGAACATTGTCTCAGCAGAACATGTGAGGCGAAACTGAGCAGACATCAGATACTAGTGTGTTACAACAAAATAAAGGGGTGCTTTTCACATATTTTGCACGGCACAAATATATCATTGTGTGGACCTTCATTTTGAGTTTAAGTAGCTGGAGTCTACACTGTCTTCACTCAGACTCTACTAGGAGGGTCACCTGCTTTCCATTTCCCAGATCCACTTCCATGCTGGTTCCTCTGTGATATTTTTAGCATATGAGTTGATGCAGTCAAACACAAAAGTCACAGAGACAGCTTCCTTTTCATTTGTATATTGTTTGCTTACCTCATTGTCCTGCTGTCCAGTCTATACCAACATCACATGGTAAAGGCTGGAATGTACAGGTATATTGTGGTTTACTATCAAAATGTTGAATTGAAAAATTTCCGTTCAAAACACAGAATACAAAAAACGAAAGTCAAAATGTAGAACAAGTCACTATGTCGAATCAGCTGAACGAATTCAGCAGATTCGACATTGTTGCCAAATAGATTACGTGATGTCCGTATAGGAGCTCAGGTAAAAGAAACTCCTATACCTAACATCACGTTTTTGCAGGAGGGAAAGCCCCCCTGAATCCCCCTGTGGGGGGCTGCACCCCCCACACCCTCTGCTAACTATATATTCCAACTTTTTAGATCACACTACAGTGAGGAAAGGAATGAATTTCCCAAACTGCACTGTAGTGCAATCTCTGTACAGTTCTTACAGTTTATATTAGCAAATGCATTTGCTGATATAAACTTTCGAACACTGAGATGTTCAGACAGATGGAAATTTGAACATCTATGTTTCGAGTTTTCCATCTTTGGACATCTCAAATGGAGATTCTGATAGTAAACTGTATAGTGCATATACATGGTTTCATTCCTAAATACATAGAGAAATAGTATAGTCTTAAGAGACCCATCCGTTAATCTCTGCAAACTGCATTGGAAAAGTAGTACAAACTCTTAAGCATCAGCTAATTTCCAGGATAGTTGTGTATTTAGAAAGACTCTATCTATTTGCAGCTGTGCTTGACTTCATTGTTGTTTTAAATGCAGACAGGGGCACAAACTAAATTAATCTAGTTTGCATACAGGCTTGGCTAACGGGCAGGCAATTCTGCGGAATTCGTTGCCTGTCTGCATTGAGGAGTCTTTGACCTGGTAAGGAATATTACATTGTTACAGTGGTGTGTTTGTTCTTTTTAGACATGTTATTTTCCATTGCTGCATTGCTGGTATGAGAAGTCTAGCATGCTGACAGTGTCAATTCTAGAGCACTGGTGATTTGTCCAGTTCTTTTTCTGAGTTAATTATTTTGCAATCTTCCTGGCACCAAACATCAGACCTCTCCGCCGTACACAAAATTGTTTTTTTTTCCTGGGGTCTACTACATTACTATTCATATCCTTTTGCTAAACAAGTTTGTAGAATAACTAGGCGATAGAGAGTGAATATTTGTGTTGTAATTTTGTATTTTGTAGTGTTTTCTTCACAGGTTTTTGGTGCCTTTACTCTATAAGATTTGTAATTTCAACATCAGGGGAATTTTTAGAGACATAGATGACTTGTTTTAGCAGCATAGCACGCTGATCACAGACGTCCATTTACAGGCACAGCCCAGTTGAAGAAATTCACAAAAAAATAAAACAGGACTAATCCACAAACATGGAGTAATCACAAAAGTTAGAGCCCAGCAGGCGATTGAAACAATGAGAAAATATAATTAATAGAGGAATAAAAACAAGTTTGGATTAATTTTAGTTGTAAATATGTGAGGTAAGTAGATGGTGAGAACAGAAGTCTTGTAGGTGAAGGAGGAATTAGGCGATGACATTCAGGTTAATTCCCTTGGTGTGCCATATTAGTTTTCATGTGTAGTTAATCATAGTGAACTCTTCTCTGACTTTTAAGTAGATCAAAGTACTGGATCACAAACTGCATACTTTAGACAAAAAAACTGACACCAAGATCCAGTTTTATAGCTGGATAGCCCTAGAGGGTTCAGCATCTGTTTATGAAATCAACTCGCAGGTACATCAGGAAGGAACCATGTGGCTTCTATACACATGAAAGCAAAAGATCGACGAAGGCCTTTGTTTTTTTTATTTATTTTATCTCTTCATGTGAATGAACTGGCTGGGGGGAGATGGCTGTTTACCAGCTGCAGCCTATAACAGGAAGAAATAAATGAAGAAAAGTCCTCATAAAGAAAGTAAATGATGCAGTTGGAGTGCCCTGTACCTGCACAGTCAACCAACTTTTTCTGTGTTGTCATATTTTGTACCATCCTGCATTATTGCACGCACACACAAGCACACACATTTTTATTTCTCTCTCGTTATATATATGGGTTCACTTTATAATCCTGAAATCCTGCGATATCGAATTTCAGAATCTCGAGATCATAAAGCTAAAACCCCAGAAGCGGGGTTTCAGAATTTCGGGGTTATAAAGTGTTCCCATATATATATATATATATATATATATATATATGTGTGTGTGTGTGTGTGTGTGTGTGTGTGTGTACGAGCACCAAATATGGTCAATTTTACTTAAAGTTAACATCTGTTTAGTCAATACAATTTGATCAACTAAACAGATGGTCGACAAGAGTGTGATAGCACAGAATCCCTGTAGTTGGGCAATATGTCCCTTAGTATATATAATTAGCAAGGATGTGGGAGGTGAAAGTTTTTTTTTTTTTTTGTATTTGCATGCATTAAAAAATACTCTTGGCAAATGTGTATTGATGTATCGATGTTTGTGTCTCAATGGTGACGTGTTAGGGACATCAGCATTTGGAGCTGTCAGTTATATTTAACAGAGCTACACAGTCATCCAAAATTGCTGTGAGCATGTTGGAGTAGGGATGCCTTGTTAGAGTTGCAGTTCTGTACTTTTAATACATGCATACGCAACAGCTTTCATTTGAAAAACAAATGCAGTGCTTATTATTTCAATAACCTGCATTTAAGCTCTTGAATTAATATTTATTGTGTCATATCACAGATATAAACTTGGAATGTTTCCTTTTTCTGGTATTCATTGAACTTTCTGTCCTGTGTTCAGTAGTTTGCATGTGTGCATTTGATTCTATCATGTATTGCAGAATGTTGCTGTCATCGTAGCATGGGTACAGATCTGCATTGTATATTTAGTTTCACTTAAGCTGTTGCCTTTTTTTGAAAATGTAGTAGTTATTGTTGAGAAGCTTTTTGCCCTTGTATTTTTCTGAAAATGAACTCGTCTGTTAAACAATCTGATAGAAATAAACAAATAAGTAAATGCTTACAAGAAATGTATGTTACTTTTAAATCAAATACAAACTATTTGATGTGCCACTGCAGTAGCAGTAAAGGGACAAAGTTATACCCCTCTGTATTGATGTGGTAAACCGATGGATGCAAGTTAAAACAACATAATCAATGTAGTATGTGCTCTTTGATGGAAATACTATTTGAGGAGCTTTAGAAACAACAATTACCATAACAAAAGTACACTACCCGACTTCATACACTTCATTAAAGTGTCAACAGAATCATTGCAGCAGAGGAAGGAACTCGTCAGTAATGTACACATAGCTGTTTTTTTTTCCTGTGAACCTCTAAGTATAACACTAAGGAATAACACACGCTTTGTAATCTTTGTCTTCAAGGTCCCAAAATAAGCATGTTAAAGAAAACAGTGACATCATCTCACAGTAACCAAAGGCAGAAATGTATCCTAGACTTGTATACATAACACAAAGGGCTTGGGTTCAGTGTTTTTCAGTTATGTCATAGTATCCATTACGATACGTTAACCTTCTCACCAGAAACCACTGGGTTCTCTCTGAAGGCTTATTTAAAGGCTTCTGGGAACAAATTGCTTTCACATGGAAGCCCAGAAGCTGTACTGACCTCAGCCTGGCCTACAAATTGATCCCTCCTTAAGATAAGAGTGGTGTTTTCATTTGTTATAAAAATGCTGTCATTCTGTAATCCTTTTTATCATGAATCCTGAATGAATTATGTAGTCTTTGCAGTGCAGTATTCAGAGTGCATCTAAAACATGTGCTCTGTCTGACCTCAGCTCTTCAAGGCTCCCACTTGTGAGAGGCGATCAGACAATGATTTCTTATAAGCTGTAACAATATACGCTAAAAATGCACTTAACCTTGTGTTCTCTGCAAATGTTGGTAAATTCACATGTTGAAGTTCACAATGGACCAGGATTTTGTACAGAAGCTCTGTAAAAGCTTGGCAGATCTTTCAGGATGTTCTGTGGTAGTAAGTGGATCACTTGACTAAATCATTCATTTCCCCATTACATCTCGTTATTTATAATATATCGATGTAAGTGTGTATGTATGTCTATATATATATATATATATATCTACATAAATAGAGATAACTGTATATATATATATATATATATATATATATATATATATATATACACATATATATATATATATATATATATATAGATATATATGGGTATACTTCATTTGTAGGAAGTTTCAGTACTTCGAAACCCACTTGGTCGAGCCCAGTTGTTCAGAGTACCAAAACTTCAAAAACGAAGTACGGAGATCATAATACAGCATGGAATGGGAATATTCCCTTTTCCTCACTGTAGTGCAATCTCGGAGTTGGTATATTTAAGTAGGGGGGGCACAGCCCCCCACATGAGGGAGTGCATGGGGGCTTGCCCCCCTGCAAAACATGTTTCTGTGTGTTTTTTGGTGACTAGGCTTCAGTGAAAGTCCACTTTTGTTGAAATGCACTTTCTCTGTAGTGGGCATCTACTTTGTTCGGTATAACGTATTTTCGAATAAAGTAGAGCCATATATATATATATATATATATATATATATATATATATATATATATATATATATATATATATATATATATATAAAATCTATGTATATATATATATATATATACACACACATATATATATATATATATATATATATATATATATATATATATATATATATATATATATATATATATATATATTCACCCAATATGTATTGTTGGTCAGATATAAAAAAATCATTATATATGACTGAAAATCAGCAGTTGCACATACTGTCTTTTTTTAGTCTGTGCAAGATTGCTTTAGAGCTGAGATTGATGAATCTGTCCTTTCTACACTGTAGAGCAACCTTGTAGTTGGTATATATAATTAGCCAAAGGAGTGAAGGGGAGCTTGCTCTCCCACATAAAACATTTGAGTTTTTCATTTTTTTACAGGTTTTATTTTTTGAGCATTTGTCCTTGAATAGAGTGGATTTGATGTTTTAATTTGGTTGACCCAACCGCACAGAGGTTCCATGGCATTTCATGAAATAACTACATTTTCAAATAACAAAGCATAGATCTGAAAAGACTGAAATTCCGCCAAATGAAAAAATAAAAAATGAAACCACGTGTTATGCAGGGAGCAAACCCTATTGCATCCTTACACCCATTGCAGTTTATAGATGCAAAAAAGGCAGTGTAAATTCCCACTCCACACTATGCTGCAACATTTTGCAAAGAAGTGATGACATTGCTTGATCTTATAAGAATTCAGTGTGGTACAACTGCAAGAAAAATGTTTGCTATTCCAAATGTTCAGCAAAATAAGTGGCTCTCATATATTTTTGCCGCTCCCACATTGAACTCCTTATTGGCCTGTACTTTCGGTAACTAGTGACAGAGACAGACAGTAATGGGCAAACTGACATACCCCCCCCCCAGCATAACTTCTAGAAATGTCCTAACATACCCCCTCATAATAAATGCCTTTGATACATAGGGACACAATTGGGTCAGATTGCACAACTAGGCTTAAAGACCCTGATGGTCATTAGCCTGGGATATAACTATGAACCCATGTTGCCCTAAACTGCTTCAATGGAGTTGGGCAGTCGTCAGGACTAACACATTGGTATTAACATGTGGGTTTTTGTTATCCCACGCTTTCCTTTACATGCCACATTTGTGCATTTCCACTTTTTGCTTGGGTTTCACAATAGTGGTATTATGTTTTTTGTTTTATGTCTCAGTGTTAGTACTTATCAAACAGTGCAGAAATTGGGTTAATGTGATAATTGTTCAAACACCCTCCCCCCCAGACGGTGAGTGCCAGCCATTAGTGACCTTTATATTCTTATTTATTGATTTAGCATTTGTTAACTAGAGTAAAAACTTTCTGGGGCTCAGCTCAGGAAAATGTTGAAAAAATGTAAAGGTAAGTAGTTCAGAAATGAGAGAATAGTATAAATAAACACTACAGACTATATGTATAGTGGTGGCATGGATGTAGAACAATAACTGCATAGCTGTAAGTGCTGATTAGTATTGTAATATGCTGAAAGATGCTAATATTGTGAATACTTACACTAATCTTCCAAGTAAACAAGGATGGAAAGGCAGAAATGGGTGTGGAATGAGCAGGATCTGACAAAAAAGATTATGTTGTGTATTTTATTTCATTTACAATCTGTTGACTAGATTAGCCTCACTGGGCTAATGGTTTCTTCTTATGGGAGACCCAAGGTGGTATTGGGAATTCATACTGAATAGGGAAAAATTTGCAAGTATACTGGGGAGTTTCCCCATCTCTCTTCATTAGGAGGCACTGGAGAGCTTTTCCTTCCAGAGGATGGAGGGAGATAGTGGCCTAAATTCTATGCATGTTACCTATTTTCAGCACTGTGACTTCAGTTTCTGCTCACACAGGAGGGACCAGTCCTGTTCACCAAGAAACTCTGTTGTAGAGGAAGGTGGTTTACCTTCAGAGATTTTACAGCAGTCTATTAGAGCAGCAGACCCAAATGAGTCACAGGCTGTTTTTTTGGGCAGATGATATGAATCATTGTTTTGCTTTGTAGGGAGTTTCTTCCCATGTTTTGGCCAGGCTGATGATATGGCACTGGAGGTAGTGCTTCTTATGATGTCAGTGACTGAATCTGCTGAAAGGTGTTATTCTTATGTGCCTGTGGCAGTAGAGAGGAGTATGAAATACAGTTTGGTGCTGAAGATAAGGCCTTCTATTCATATTTCAGCTAAAACTACAAAGACTGCGGATCGTCATTTTGTGTTGCATTCTTTGGTAAAGCCATTGGGCTCTAAGTTTACTGATATTTCTTCCTTGATTCAGTTGGGCCCTGACCACTTTCGTGAACTCAGTTTTGAGAATTTCAGTTTGTTGAATTCTCTTTTTAGTGAAATTGCATGCCAACCTGCCTGTTTATCTTTGGATAGTGTAGAGGAAGGATATAACAAATTGCTCTACAAACTGCAGAGAA